>NW_028178952.1:0-17349 GCF_964030765.1 Micromesistius poutassou | reverse complement strand
CCCTAACCCTACTAACCCTAACCCTAGCCCTAACCCTAACACCTGAACTAACTGTCTCTAACCTAACACCTAAACTAACCATCTCTAACCTAACACCTAAACTAACTGTCTCTAACCTAAGAGCTAAACTAACCATCTCTAACCTTACACCTAAACTAACCATCTCTAACCTTACACCTAAACTAACCATCTCTAACCTTACACCTAAACTAACTGTCTCTAACCTAAGAGCTAAACTAACCATCTCTAACCTTACACCTAAACTAACCATCTCTAACCTTACACCTAAACTAACCATCTCTAACCTTACACCTAAACTAACCATCTCTAACCTAACACCTAAACTAACTGTCTCTAACCTAAGAGCTAAACTAACCATCTCTAACCTTACACCTAAACTAACCATCTCTAACCTTACACCTAAACTAACCATCTCTAACCTTACACCTAAACTAACCATCTCTAACCTAACACCTAAACTAACCATCTCTAACCTAACACCTAAACCTAATCTTCTCCACCATTTACAGTTTACCTTCAGGGCATTCAGCAGACGCTTTGATCCAGAGCGACTCACAATAAGTCCATTAGTCAGAAGAAAGAGAGACAACACTATATCTCTGTGGGTACAGTGAGGAGGTTCACATGACCAAGTGCCGAGCTCTAACCATGTGAGCTGTGTCTGGCTGCACCAACCGATGGTTTCAGCCTGCATGTGTGCCCCCAGAAGTGAGATCTTGTCTCTTTGCACCAGTTTCAGTTTGAGCTGGTTAAACGGCGAGGTGTTTTTTTTGTTTGTTTTTTTCTCCATTGTCACTACCATCCTGTCTCTGAATTATCGTTCTTGTAATGAAGTTACGTGACTTATATTTACCCATTAATATTAGGTGATGGATAACCATCGATAAATATCCCGCCCCTTACTTGAGGAAAGCTTCCAACAAAGTAAATATTCAAAAGAAATATGAATCTTACAGATTTTAAATTAGGACGGACGCGCTGAATTCGCTTTGGACAGAGCAAGAACTCTGTTTGAGGACATCGCAGGTATAAGGAGACAGTTAAAAAACTCAAAGGTCCCATTGACTCCTGGGACAGACAAGTTGTCTTAAAAGGTTGAAAATCAGCGGATCCAACCCAACGACCCCCACACAGGGCACAGCCATCTCTGGGAGGGACAGAATGCACATTACAGCCAGACTTTGATTTGGAGGACGCTTCGGGAGAGATGCAAACGCCTGCTTCTTCTTCTTCTTCTTCTTGACATTACTGCGGTTGGCACACAGCACTATAGTGCTGTGGCTTTTGAACTTGTATTCAAAATGTATCACGTTTTAATGTTTGTTTTAACATGTGGTTGGTTAATGAATGTCCTGTGATGTGTTAACATGTGGTTGGTTAATGATTGATCTGTTAACATGCGATTGGTTAATGATGTGTTAACATGTGGTTGGTTAATGATTGATCTGTTAACATGCGATTGGTTAATGATGTGTTAACATGTGGTTGGTTAATGATTGATCTGTTAACATGTGATTGGTTAATGATGTGTTAACATGTTATTGGTAAATCATAGTCCTGTGATGTGTTAACATGTGATTGGTTAATGATGTGTTAACATGTGATTGGTTAATGATGTGTTAACTTGTGATTGGTTAATGATGTGTTAACATGTGATTGGTTAATGATGTGTTAACATGTGATTGGTTAATGATGTGTTAACATGTGATTGGTTAATGATGTGTTAACATGTGATTGGTTAACGATGTGTTAACATGTGATTGGTTAATGATGTGTTAACATGTGATTGGTTAATTATAGTCCTGTGATGTGTTAACATGTGATTGGTTAATGATGTGTTAACATGTGATTGGTTAATGATGTGTTAACATGTGATTGGTTAATGATGTGTTAACATGTGATTGGTTAATGATGTGTTAACATGTGAGCTCTTCCTTGCAGAGCTCTTCTGTTCGAGGCTCTTCTCTTCACCAAACCACTCGCCTTGCCTTCGCCCCGAGGGTCTTGCTGAGTGGTCGACCCACCTGTCCGTCAGTAGAGCTCATTTTGTCCCGCCTCTCCGCAGACTCGTCAGCCAGAGGTCTGGTTCACTTCAGCCACCCGAACGTCCACAACACCACCACCCTGTTGCTAAGCGACGATGGCTCCACCCTCTACGTGGGGGCACGGAATGCCATCCTCTCATTGGATGTCAGCGATCCTGGGGTCATCACCCTAAAGGCCAAGGTTGGTTAGGATTTTATCGTAGGAGGGGCTACAATCATAGTAGGCGGGGCTATACTTATAAAGTAGGAGCAGCTGCAAACACATAGTAGGAGGGGCTATACTTTTAATGTAGGAGGGGCTATAATTATATTGTAGGAGGAGCTGGTGTTATAAAGTAGGAGGAGCTAGAAGTATAAAGTAGGTGGGGCTAAAATCTTACAGTAGATCATATAAATATTGCATGAGATAGTTTCTGTTAATCTCAGGACTGACAATCCCATAATGTATGTATGTGTGTCTGTGTGTGTGTGTGTGTGTGTGTGTGTGTGTGTGTGTGTGTGTTGTGTGTGTGTGTGTGTGTGTGTCCAGAGGGACTGGTTACCATCTCCGTCGGACATCAAGTTATGTGAGAGCAAGCAGAAGAGTGCAGAGGTAAGGACTGATGACAAACACACACAAACATACGTATACTCATGATGGATGGATAGAAAGACGAAGGAACTATTTAATTGATGAATGAAAATTGGTCTGTTTAACATGTCAACATGTTGTTGTGCGTCTGGGTAACATTTTAACATGTTGTGCCTCTGGTTAAAATGTTAACATGTGGTTGTACCCCCCCCCCCCCCCCCCCACTCCCAAGGTCGACTGTCCCAATTTCATCCGCGTTCTGCAGCCCATGAACTCCACCCACCTCTACGCCTGTGGCAGCTACGCCTACAACCCCCATGATGCACTGCTGGTAGGAGAGAGAGGGCAGCGCGTCTCGGTGTCGCTCGCCCAAAGGCGGCGACTACTACCTCTACCATAACTACAATCGAGTCATTCAGCAGATGCTTTTCCACTAGCCTGTGCATAAGATAACTAGCTGGAGTGGTCTCTCTCCCCTGGTTAGTGGTCTTGTTCTGGTTCTGTTTCCCCCCCCAGTCCTCCCAGTCCTCCCAGTCCTCAGACAGCCTCTCTCTCTCTCTCTCTCTCCCTAGGACGCCCAGACCCTCACCCTGACCCCCGTCTCCTCAGTCAAGTACCGCTGTCCCTTCAACCCCTTCGAGAGGAACACGGCCATCACCGTTGGTACGCTGCCAGGAACCCCCACTCACATGTTAACCTTAACCTAGGGTTAAGGTTAACCTAGGGTTAAGGTTAACCCGGGGTGAAGGTTAACCCTAACCCTAACACTCTGGGCTCAGCCTATAGCAGCGACATGTTAACGTGTTGTTGTGCGTCTGGTTGACATGCTAACATGTTGTTGTGCGTCTGGTTGACATGCTAACATGTTGTTGTGCGTCTGGTTGACATGCTAACATGTTGTTGTGCGTCTGGTTGACATGCTAACATGTTGTTGTGCGTCTGGTTGACATGCTAACATGTTGTTGTGCGTCTCATGTTAACGTGTTGTTGTGCGTCTGGTTGACATGCTAACATGTTGTTGTGCGTCTCATGTTAACGTGTTGTTGTGCGTCTGGTTGACATGCTAACATGTTGTTGTGCGTCTCATGTTAACGTGTTGTTGTGCGTCTGGTTGACATGTTAACGTGTTGTTGTACGTCTCATGTTAACATGTTGTTGTGCGTCTCATGTTAACGTGTTGTTGTGCGTCTGGTTGACATGTTAACGTGTTGTTGTACGTCTCATGTTAACATGTTGTTGTGCGTCTCATGTTAACGTGTTGTTGTGCGTCTGGCTGACATGCTAACGTGTTGTTGTGCGTCTCATGTTAACGTGTTGTTGTGCGTCTGGTTGACATGTTAACGTGTTGATGTACGTCTCATGTTAACATGTTGTTGTGCGTCTCATGTTAACATGTTGTTGTGCGTCTGGCTGACATGCTAACGTGTTGTTGTGACATGTCGATCCTCCAGACGGGGAGCTGTTCACCGGCACCACGGGGGACTTCAGGGGGGCTCGGCCCGGCATCTCTCGTCACTTCAGCCGAGACGGGGGGCAAGCCGTTCGTCTGGAGCCCTCCAACTCCTTATTGGACGGTGAGCGAGGCCACGACCACCCCCACTCTGAGACGCCGTGCTACGACGACTTCAAAGTAAAAGTCCTCTCTCCGTGGGGGTGGGGGTCAGTGGGCAGGTGCTGATGATGGGACTGGGTGCAGGCAGGATGGTCTGCGGGGGGGGGGGGGGGGGGGTGAGGGGTGCAAATCCCAGTGTCAGAGCAAGACACCTCTGAGCAAGACACCCCGACGCCCCCCTATGGACCTGCCCCTTAGTGACGTGTTTCAGAGGGATTCACCGTAGCGTGGCTTTGCGCTGAGCTAAAGGGTGAACAGTCGCCTGCATTGAGAGCAGCACGCAGTACGCCGTGGTTGACTCAGCAACGCGTCTGAACCGATGCTTTCAAGTCTCCATTCACGGAGCACATGAAACTTTGTCTTTCCCGAGAGACAGACGGCCCATTCTCACTTCAGTAGGAACTAACCGACCATGACCCCAATTCCAAACATCTGTTGTCTGTATTTTCACACGTTCTGAGATCTACTTCCCTGATAAGTATGTAAGCTAAGCGCAGAACAGTGTGTTGGTCGGGGGTTTCTGTCTCCCAGTAGCAAGGTTGTGGGTTCAACCCCCCGATTGTGGAGTCTACCTGGAGGGAGCCTCGAGTAAGATGCCCTTAACCTCACTGCTCCCGACAAGCTGGCTGTCGCCCTGCGTGGCTGACTCCGCCGTCGGTGTGTGAATGTGTGCATGAATGAATGAATGAATGAATGTTAGGCAATATTGTAAAGTGCTTCGAGTGGCCACTGGCTAGAAAAGCGCTGAATAAATGCAGTCCATTTACCGTCTACCGTTCTAACCCACTCGGTTCTCTGAGAAGGCCTTCAGAGTGGAGGGTGATTGGCCGTGGTACGTCTCACGCCCAGGCCCACATTGAGATGAATGAATGAATGATGTGTTCTATGATGTTACGTCTAAGAACCCCCCCCGGCCCTCGTGGTGCAGTGACTCCCCGTGTCTCGCTGTAGTGACTGTAGCAGCACGAGGTGACTAACGAGGGCTGGTGACTCAAGGGGCTGATCACGGATCCCACGTTCACGCAACGCGAGGGGGTTACGGTCCGCTCACTAAAACCCGACGCAGGACCATGAAGGTTCACGACTGCGTTCAAGCGTCTGCGTGGTCGTTGCGTTGCGTGAATCGCGGGACCATAATCAACCTTTCACTCACTTTCACACTCGCTTCCTGTCTTGCAGAGCCCACATTCGTCAGTTCTGCTTTCGACCGGAAGCAGGGGAAGCTCTACTTCTTCTTCTCGGAGGTCCTGAAGGAGTACCACTACGTGGTGGAGCACAGGGGGGCCAGGCTGGCCCAGGTCTGCAAGGTAACGCACAGAATGCAAACACACAACGCTAGAAGTTTATATTCACATGGTGGGGCGTTTAGCAGACGCTTCTATCCAAGGCGACCTGCATTAAGTCCATTTGTCAGAAGAAAGAGAAACAACACCATATCGCCGTCGGTACAGTGAGGATGTTCATAGAACCAAGGGCCGAGCACTAACCATCACTAGGTTAACCCGTTCCCCGTACACAACAGAGATAGCTAGGTTAAGAGGCTACACGATTGCTAAGTACTGTTTTTAAGTGCCAGGACGTACAGCATACAATAAGTGAGTAAGAGGGGTGTGGGGGGGGGGGGGGGGGGGGGGCTATGCAGAGTCTAGGTGAACTCTGAAGCGCACCAGTGTGGGGTTGTGACGGTGGGGGTGGGGTTCCACTCTGTCCGTCCTGTTGTTCCCCTAGGACGACGTGGGGGGCCAGAGAACCCTCCAGAGGAAGTGGACGTCCTTCGCCAAGTCCCTGCTGCTGTGCCAGCGTCCGCGGCAGCAGCCCTTTGACCTGCTGCAGGACATGTTCACCCTCCAGCCACCAGGGGGGGACGCCTCCGGAGAGCCGCTGTTCTACGGAGTCTTCACCAGCCAGTGGGTGGATCGCTGGGGTTGAGGCGACGGGGATTTAAACGCACAACGCGTTTTTGTCTCTGGGGCGGCCGCACACAACATTGTCTCATATCATCATGTTGTTGTGCGTGTGGTTAACATGTTAACATGTTGTTGTGAGTCTGGCTAACATGTTAACATGTTGTTGCGTGGCCCCAGGTCCCAGGGCTCAGAGGCGTCTGCGGTGTGTGGGTTCAAGATGGAGGACATCAGGGAGGTGTTCTCCGGCCCCTACAAGACCTTTGACCCCGCCAAGCACCAGTGGAGCACCTCAGGAACCCAGAGGAACGCCCAGGGACAGGTGACCTTTGACCAACCAATCAGAACCTGAACCCCTTTACAATCAGCCAATCAGCACCAGAACCCCTTTACAATCAGCCAATCAGAACCAGAACCACTTTACAATCAACCAATCAGAACCTGAACCACTTTACAATCAGCCAATCAGAACCTGAACCACTTTACAATCAACCAATCAGAACCTGAACCACTTTACAATCAGCCAATCAGAACCTGAACCCCTTTACAATCAGCCAATCAGAACCTGAACCCCTTTACAATCAGCCAATCAGCCAATCAGAACCAGAACCACTTTACAATCAACCAATCAGAACCTGAACCACTTTACAATCAGCCAATCAGCACCAGAACCCCTTTACAATCAGCCAATCAGAACCAGAACCACTTTACAATCAACCAATCAGAACCTGAACCACTTTACAATCAGCCAATCAGAACCTGAACCCCTTTACAATCAGCCAATCAGAACCTGAACCCCTTTACAATCAGCCAATCAGCCAATCAGAACCAGAACCACTTTACAATCAACCAATCAGAACCTGAACCACTTTACAATCAGCCAATCAGAACCTGAACCCCTTTACAATCAGCCAATCAGAACCAGAACCACTTTACAATCAACCAATCAGAACCTGAACCACTTTACAATCAGCCAATCAGAACCTGAACCCCTTTACAATCAGCCAATCAGCCAATCAGAACCAGAACCCCTTTAGAATCAAGCCGTCCATTCATACTGCCGTGTTCTTTGGAAAATCAGGATCAGAGTCAGGATCGCTTATAACTCACTTTATTTGATTAAAGGTCCGGTATGATGTATATGAAGCAAAAGGAGGGGAATTGTACAAGCACGCGTGGAGATACACTTAGTAGGGCATTTGATGAAATGCGTTACCTGGAGCGTTCTGACCCCTTGGACTATGTGTTGTGACTTTATGAATGGGTGGGCGTGGCCTCCGTAATGCGCTCTGACTAGCTAAGCATGGTGCTGAGCTGCCTTCTGGATATCCGTATGTGTGCTCGGTGCTGGTCCCTTGTGGCTATGTGTAGGTATTACAACTTGTTTTCGTGGCCTTGGTCTCTGGGCTTCTCAGACCCCTGGCCTGCTGATGTCACAAGAATTGATAGGTGTATGAATGGCTCTACACATGAACGGATGCCTCCCTAGTCGCCAAGGACATGTCTGGCCTGATGCATGCTAGAATATGCTACAATGCTAAAATACGCTACAATACATGGTTCCATTCATCCATTAATACATGGTTCCATTCATACATTCATACATGGTTACACTAATACATTCATAAATGCTTCCATTCATAAATTCATGCATTCATACATGGTTACATTCATGCATTCATTTATACATGGTTACATTCACGCATTCACACATTCATTCATCCATACATGGTTCCATTCATCCATTCATCTACTCATACATGGTAACATTCTTACATGGTTCCATTCATACATTCACAATTGGTTCCATTCATCCATTCATACATGGTTGGTTCCATTCATCCATTCATCTACTCATACATGGTAACATTCTTACATGGTTCCATTCATACATTCACTATTGGTTCCATTCATCCATTTATACATGGTTGGTTCCATTCATCCATTCATCTACTCATACATGGTAACATTCTTCCATGGTTCCATTCATACATTCACAATTGGTTCCATTCATCCATTCATACATGGGTGGTTCCATTCATCCATTCATACATGGTAACATTCTTACATGGTTCCATTCATACATTCATAATTGGTTCCATTCATCCATTCATACATGGCTGGTTCCATTCATCCATTCATACATGGTAACATTCTTACATGGTTCCATTCATACATTAATAATTGGTTCCATTCATCCATTCATACATGGATGGTTCCATTCATCCATTCATCCATTCATACATGGTAACATTCTTACATGGTTACATTCATAATTGGTTCCATTCATACATTCATAATTGGTTCCATTCATCCATTCATACATGGCTGGTTCCATTCATCCATTCATACATGGTAACATTCTTACATGGTTCCATTCATACATTCATAATTGGTTCCATTCATCCATGGATGGTTCCATTCATCCATTCATCCATTCATACATGGTAACATTCTTACATGGTTACATTCATAATTGGTTCCATTCATACATTCATAGCTGGTTCCATTCATCCATTCATACATGGTAACATTCTTACATGGTTCCATTCATACATTCATAATTGGTTCCATTCATCCATTCATACATGGCTGGTTCCATTCATCCATTCATACATTCATACATGGTAACATTCTTACATGGTTCCATTCATAATTGGTTCCATTCATCCATTCATACATGGCTGGTTCCATTCATCCATGGTAACATTCTTACATGGTTACATTCATAATTGGTTCCATTCATCCATTCATACATGGCTGGTTCCATTCATCCATTCATCTACACAATCATGGTAACATTCTTACATGGTTCCATTCATACATTCACAATTGGTTCCATTCATTCATTCATACATGGCTGGTTCCATTCATCCATTCATACATGGTAACATTCTTACATGGTTCCATTCATACATTCATAATTGGTTCCATTCATCCATTCATACATGGCTGGTTCCATTCATCCATTCATACATGGTAACATTCTTACATGGTTCCATTCATACATTCACAATTGGTTCCATTCATCCATTCATACATGGCTGGTTCCATTCATACATGGTTGGTTCCATTCATACATGGCTGGTTCCATTCATCCATTCATACATGGCTGGTTCCATTCACCCACTCATCCATGGTTCCATTGTTCCGTGGTTCCGTCCTCAGTGCGGCCTGTGGAACGCCAGCGACGTGGTCCTGGAGGAGGTGAAGAAGAGCTTCCTGAGCCACGGCAGCGTGGAGGCGGCCGGCGGGGCCCCGCTCCTGGTCTCCACGGGGCCCGACGCCGCCGGCTACAGCCGGCTGGTCGCCACGACGACCCTGTCGGCCAATCAGAAGGAGTACACCGTCCTGGTCCTGCTGACAGGTGTGTGTGTGTGTGTGTGTGTGTGTGTGCGTGTGTGTGTGTGCGTGTGTGTGGGTGTGTGTGCACGTGTGGGAGTCGGTGTGTGTGTGTGTGTGTGTGTGGGGGAGTGTGTGTGTGTGTGTGTGTGTGTGTGTGTGTGTGTGTGTGTGTGTGTGGACAGGTGCATGTGTGTGGGAGTGTGTGTGTGTGTATGTGTGTATGTGTGCGCGTGTGTGTATGTGTGCGCGTGCGTGCACGTGTGTGTGTGTGTGTGTGTGTGTGTGCACGTGCGTGTGTGTGTGTACAAGCGTGTGACCGCGGTCCTCCCCCTACAGAGACGGGGTTCCTCCACAAGGTGGTGCTGTTGGACGGGGGTCCACGCCTCATCGAGGAGGTCCAGGTCTTCAGAGACCCCCAGCTGGTCAAGAGCCTGCTGGTGTCCCCCTCCAAGGTAAGGCTGGACCCAGACCCGGACCCGGACCTAGACCCAGACCTAGACCTGGACCTAGACCTAGACTCGGACCTAGACCCAGACCCGGACCCGGACCTAGACCTGGACCTAGACCTGGTCCTAGACCCAGACCCGGACCTGGACCTATACCCGGACCTAGACCTGGACCTAGACCTGGACCTAGACCCAGACCCGGACCTGGACCTATACCCGGACCTAGACCTGGACCTAGACCTGGACCTAGACCCAGACCCGGACCTGGACCTATACCCGGACCTAGACCTGGACCTAGACCTGGACCTAGACCCAGACCCGGACCTGGACCTAGACCCCGGACCTATACCCGGACCTAGACCTGGACCTAGACCCAGACCCGGACCTGGACCTAGACCCCGGACCTAGACCCGGACCTAGACCCAGACCCGGACCCGGACCTAGACCCGGACCTAGACCCGGACCTAGACCCAGACCTAGACCTGGACCTAGACCTAGACCCGGACCTAGACCTGGACCTAGACCTAGACCCGGACCTAGACCCGGACCTAGACCCGGACCTAGACCCGTCTGGGGCTAGTATGGCTCATCCGTGGTGGGCTAGTCCAGTCTGTACAGGTCTCTGCCAGGCTAGTCCAGGCTATGTTAAGCTAGTCTATGCTAGGCTTCGATAGACTAGTCTATGGCTAGGCTACTCTAATGCTAGGCTAGTCAATGCTATGTTAGTTTATGCTAGTCTTTGTTAGGATAGCCTCTGGTATGCTATAGTATGACTATCTTAGGCTAGCCTGTGCTAAAGTAGTCCATGCTAGGATAGTGTAGGCTTTGGCAGGCTAGTCTATACCATTATACGCTAGTCTACTAATCTAGGCTATGCTAGGCTAGGCTATGGCTATTCTACTCTAGTCTACTAATCTAGGCTATGCTAGGCTATGGCTATTCTACTCTGGTCTACTAATCTAGGCTATGCTAGGCTAAACTACTGCTATTCTATGCTAGTCTACTAATCTAGGCTATGCTAGGCTAGGCTATGGCTATTCTACGCTAGTCTACTAATCTAGGCTATGCTAGGCTAGGCTATGGCTATTCTATGCTAGTCTACTAATCTAGGCTATGCTAAGGCTAAGCTACTGCTAGTCTACTAATCTAGGCTAGGCTAGTCTATGGCTGTTCTAACCTCGGCTAGCGTTGTGCTGCTGAGTAAGAGTGTGTCCGTGGCCTGCAGGGCGTGGTGTACGTGGGCTGGTCCGGGGGGGTGACGGTGGTTCCCCTAGCCCACTGCTCCAGCTACCAGAGCTGTGGCCAGTGCGTCCTGGCCCAGGACCCCTTCTGCAGCTGGGACCCGGTGGGCCGGGCCTGCACCCAGCACCAGCACGCAGCGGGAGCGTAAGCTAACACACACACACCATGGAGACCGCGCTGACTCTGACCTGGGTCGTTATGACGGGTCGAGGGGGGGGGGGGGGGGTTCATGTACCGTGTACATACGATGTGGTGATGTTGGTTGATTGGATGAAGAGGATTTCTGTCTCCCTCCGCAGGGCTCAGGACGTAGAGAACGGGGACGCTACGAAAGAGTGTGCTGACTCCTCCTTCACTCCTCACACAGGTAGATGCCTCCTCTAACAAACTCCTCCATCACCTCCTCTGACAAACTCCTCCATCACCTCCTCCACCTCCTCTAACATACTCCTCCTCCACCTCCTACAACAAACTCCTTCATCACCTCCTCTAACATACTCCTCCATCACCTCCTCCTCTAACATACTCCTTCACCACCTCCTCCACCTCCTCTAACATACTCCTCCATCACTTCCTCCATCACCTCTTCCACCTCCCCTAACACACTCCTGTTGGACCTCCTCAGCCTCCTCGCTCTAGCACACTAACCATAAAGGTTTGGACGGTCACCAGCCTGTTATAGCAGCAGTTTGGTCGGCGTGTTTCTCTGTGGACGGTCCGATCAGCCTGAGTATCTCCGCCCACTGACTCAGCAGTAAGACGCTTGTGATTGACAGCCGCTGTGTTCTGTTGTGTGCGCCACAGAGGAGGTGCTGACCGCTCTGAACAAGGTCCTGACCCTCCCGTGCTCCCGGCCTTCGGACCTGGCCGCCCTGAGCTGGACGTCCGGGCGCGACGACGGGCCCCCCCTGCCCTCCGACCGCTTCCTGCAGTGGCCCAACGGCAGCCTGAGCTTCGGGGTGCAGGCGGACACCCTGGGGGTCTACACGTGCACCTCCCGCGAGGCGGGGTACCGCGAGGTCCGGGTGGTCTTCACCGTCTCGGAGAGACCCCCGCCCGCGGCCGCCGCCCCCCACCCTCGCTCCCCCCCTCACGCCCCCCCCCCCTCGCGCCCCCCCGCCCGAGGACAGCCCCGTCCGGCCACAGACCACCTCGGAGCCTCAGGGCCGGACTCCGGCGGCGGCGGCGGGGCCCACGGCGGGCTCCAGGGCCCAGGAGGGGCCCGGCGGGGGCGACGTGACGAGGGCGGAGGAGCAGGGGCGGAGCTACCACACGGAGCTGGTGGTGGTGTCCCTGCTGCTGGCGCTGTGTGCCAGCGTGCTGCTGCTTGGCCTGGCCCACAGGTGGAGCCAGAAGAGGGGCCCGGCCGTCGTCGTCCCCCCCAAGGCCCCTGTGGGACCGGAGGACCAGGGGGACTCGGTGGACCCGGAGAACCCGGAGAACCCGGAGAACGACCGCATTCTGAAGGAGGACGGTCTTGCGCCGGAGGTGACGGTCGTGGCCTGAGAGGAGGGGAGTGGAGGGGCCAGCGGAGAGAGGCGGGTCAAAGGTCTTCCTGGTGACTGTCGCAACGTTTTGTTCGATGCAGTCGTTTCTACTGCATCATGGGAACTACAGCAATTCAGACCCTTTTGGTCTTTTTAAGGGAGGACTGGTGCACGTGAACGAGGTGGAGGTCATTCCAACTGCATCATGGGTATTGTGTCGGTTTGAGGGGGTCACTCACGATGTGAGGCCTTCTGAGACTACGAAAAGGGGGAGGGATTTACAGCAATGCAATAATAGGAGATGGCTGGATGGACTTGGCTTCGGTTCTTCCTCTTGGTGGAATAATCATCGGGGCGAAACAAAAGTGTCGCTAGCCTGAAGGAGAGCTAACCTGAAGGAGAGCTAGCCTGAAGGAGAGCTAACTTGCTAACCAAAAGGACCGATAGATACAATTAATTGTATTAATATAATAAAATATTAACTTTATTAATCGCCCAGAGGCAATTCCTTTGCTTCTGGGGCAAAGGAATTTGTGTTGTAACAAAATAAATTCCTTTGTTACAACAGCAGTGGAAGACACAGGATATAATATAATACAGGACAGTAAGGACAAACAGGACAAACAGTATTAATCATAAAGTATTATGTGAGAATTATGTCTATCTAACAGAGTCCTGTTATAACAGTGTTCTTACTCTGACAATGTCAATCATAGCTCCCCTACCCTCCTACGTAGCACCTTAAAGAGGCCAGCTTGGGCCCTGCCCTCTGCTAGCCCACACTGAGCCGAACCCGTTAACTGTTGCTATAGCAACGGCTAGCCGCAACGGCGTTGGCACGTCGACTGCAAGCAAAGAAATGGCTAGCACATAGCATAGCAACAGCTACCGGTAAAGCAAAGCAAAGGACGGAAAATTAGCACAGTGATGCCAGTGGTTGGCATGGCGACAGCTAGCAACGGCTACCAATCGGCATAACCGTAATGACTGACAGTTGGTACAGCAATGGCCTGCAGTTAGCATAGCAACAGCTATCATTTAGCATATCAACAGCTAGCAATTAGCACAGCAACGACTAGCAGTGAGCGTAGCGAATGCTTAGCTTTGTACATAGGCTGCTTCCGGTATCTGAGTTAGTTTTGAGTGATGTCACGATGGTGAATCAGCTATGGGCGCACCTCAGTTGATTGATCCAGATCAATACAGAATGTACCATTTGATTTGTCCATATTCAAGCTGTGAAGGTCAATAACTGTGTTTCTCTTCGTAATTGTCATTCCTTTCTATGTGTGCCATTTGTTTGAATATTTTTAATAAATTGTGCATTTAAAATATAGTTTTGCGCGTGTATGTGTGTATGTGTGTGTGTGTGTGTGTGTGTGTGTGTGTGTGTGTGTGTGTGTGTGTGTGTGTGTGTGTGTGTGTGTGTGTGTGTGTGTGTGTGTGTGTGCATTCCCAGCATAATGACAGGAATAATCGATGATACAAAAGAGTAAGAAATTATGATAATTTGAAATGTAATTATGAGAGAGAGAGAGAGAGAGAGAGAGAGAGAGAGAGAGAGAGAGAGAGAGAGAGAGAGAGAGAGAGAGAGAGAGAGAGAGAGAGAGAGAGAGAGAGAGAGAGAGAGAGAGAGAGAGAGAGAGAGAGAGAGAGAGAGACTGATGTCACAGGGTGTAATGCCCAGGTCCTCCACTGGGGGCAGACCCCTCTGTGCCTGGACAGGACTGCAGGGGGTGCTCGGATTCACACCAACTTCCTCGCCTTCCGAAGGGAACTGTGGCATAAAAAACAACAACAACACGTTATTTATATTTATTACACGGCTCTTCTCAATGCTGTGGAACGCTCCGTTCACTTGCATGGGCCTTCCCGATTTCCGGTGGTGAATTATTTAAGCAATAGATCACGACAGGCTGTGGTATACGGTCATTATACCACAGTTAAGGGGTGTTGTCCGTCCCGACGTGCAGCGGAGGGACGGCGACCCCCTTCACTGTGGTATAATGACCGTATACCACTGACTGAAGTGATCTATTGCTTTTATAAAACGGTTACATAAGTATGGCAAAATGAAAGTCATAGACACCCTCAATTTTGAAAAAGCTGAGAACGTCGGAAAAGCATTTTTTTTCCATTTTTTCCCTCCTGGCTAGCTTGGTTCGCCGGCAATTTAGTAACTATCGAGTTCGAGTGACCTCGATAGAAGGCTAAATTGCCGGCGACCGTGTGCCTATTGCTTTACAACATTTCCACCCTCTCCAGCAATCAACATGTTTTTAGGCTGAAGTAAAACGGTTATGTAAGTATGACAAAATAAAAGTCATAGACACCCTCAATTTTTTCAGAGAGAAGGCTAGAGACGGTAGCTCGGTTCGCCGGCAATTTAGCCTACTATCGAGGAGTTCACTCACCGTGTGCCTATTGCTTTACAACATTTCCACCCTCTCTTCAATCAACATATTTTTAGGCTTCAGTGAACTATGCTATCGCTTTTATATATAAATAAACAACAGTTAGAGTTAGGCGCGGAGTGATACGGAACTCCACGCCTAACTTGAACTGTTGTTGAACTGTTGTTTATATATATATATATATATATATATATATATATATATATATGGACATACGGACATACTACACCAGAAACGGACATACTACACCAGAAACCATATATATATATGGTTTCTGGTGTAGTATGTCCGTTTACAAAAAGACACCAAAAATAAAAGTGTTAAGAGTTGTCTGTGTTGTTGTGTTGTTGTGTTTGTGTTGTTGTGATACGGAACTCCACGCCTAACTTGAACTGTTGTTGAACTGTTGTTTATATATATATATATATATATATGGACATACGGACATACTACACCAGAAACGGACATACTACACCAGAAACCATATATATATATGGTTTCTGGTGTAGTATGTCCGTTTACAAAAAAGACACCAAAAATAAAAGTGTTAAGAGTTGTCTGTGTTGTTGTGTTGTTGTGTTTACTTGGCATCAGGATGCAGAAGGGGGCGGGGTCGCAATAATCAACAATGACCGTTGCTTAGCATATAATGACCACTGTGATTTTTTTCATGTCTTTTGTATCACTCCGCAGATAATGACCGGCGTTCTATGCATTATCCCTTACGTATTCTATAGGCCTGCATATATTCATATCTGAATCTGAAAACAACCACTGTGCAAACACTTCAGACTGTCTCTTTAATAACTCAGTGAATGAAAGAGTCCAGACTGTCTCTCTAATAGTTCAGACTCTTGTCTCTTTAATGAAGGGAGGTCCTCTTCCAGTAAATGTTTCGATCAGAAGCAGATTTAAGTGCGCAATACTTCCGTATCAACTACGGGAAACAAGGAAGTCGCGCTCTCTGTTTATACCAGCAAGTGAACATACTGAGTAGGTTGAGTGGTATATCTGTATACATTTATCGTAAATTACAGTTCATAAATCTGTTGGTGTTGTTTATAAACTGCTGTTATGTTTTTTATTTATTTTTTTAATGGAAATGAAACGCGGATTCTGTCCTCTGTTAGTTGTCTGCTCTCCTGGAGTCTCCACAGGTCTTCTCTTTTAAGTTTCATTCTGATCTGATGTATACTAGTCGCGATGGACGGCGTCGGCAGCAGCAGCAGCAGCACCATCACCAAGGTGAACGGCATGGTGGTGGTCACCCAGGTGTTCCCCGGAGCAGCGACCCGGGAGGCAGAGGCACCTGGCCCGGGGCCGAGCGCCCCGCACCCGCCGGACTCCCCGGTCTACAACCCCGTCAAAGTGTCCGCGATGACGGCCGCCTTCCTCCGCGGCCAGCCTCAGTTCCTCGGGGTGAGACGCGCCTCCTGACTCGTGTTGTTTTCGGGACGGTGTCATTTATTGTGGATGCAACATGTTCAAGAGCAATTAAGCATTTATATTATTATCAGCGTATTACAGTCAACTGACACGACTCACAACCCCATGGGGAGAAGCAAGAACTGCCCCCCCGTGTTGAACCAGGCTGCAAGGGCGCAAAGTGCAGCGACCATATTTTTCTTTTCCTACTATGGCCACGCCAAGACCCGCCCTACTCCGTCTGTGATTGGCCGGGTTGCATGCAAACTCAACGGGACGCTACGGTACCCTCGCTGTGAGCATTCGAGAGCGTCACAAAAGAGCCCTAACCCTAACCATGACCCTTACCCTAACCCCTAAACCTAACCTAACCCCTAAACCTAACCCTAACCCCTAAACCTAACCCTAACCCTAACCATAACCCCTAACCCTAACCCTAACCCCCTAAACCCTAACCCCTAAACCTAACCATAACCCCCTAAAACCTAACCCTAACCATAACCCCCTAAACCTAACCCCTAACCATAACCCCTAAACCTAACCCCTAACCATAACCCCTAAACCTAACCCTAACCATAACCCCTAAACCTAACCCCTAACCATAACCCCTAAACCTTAACCCTAACCCCTAAACCTAAACCCTAACCCCTAACCCCTAACCCTAACCCCCTAAACCTAACCCTAACCATAACAGCTAATATCAAGCCAGTAAAAAGCGCGTATGACGGACCAATCAGAAATAGAGGGCGGGCGTGTCTTTTCGGGGATATTGGCGTGGCCATAGTAGGATTAAAAATTTCACGCCCGGGAGGAGGTGGTGCTTGGCCCGCCCCTCAC
>NW_028178953.1:0-12574 GCF_964030765.1 Micromesistius poutassou | reverse complement strand
CCTCCTTAATGTTCATCACAAAACACCCCGGCGCTACACACGAGTGCTGTTTGTTGTTGATTTTATTGGCCAAACTTAGGAGCACAACGGTTTGTGAGTAATGATGTGAAGTGATAGCCGCCGGGGCCGTCTGCTGAACACCACAGCCATGGACTTGGCAGGGCCAAAGACGAGCCACAAGGGGCATCTGGGTAATGGCTGAGCTCCACGACGTCTCCCGTTTCCAGCACAATGACGGGCGCGCCGCTGAGTGGAGCCGACAATAAGGTAACAGAGACAGAGACGGAGAGCAGGGTGTTGTTTGGGCGGGAGCAACTCAACCTCTTTGTGTGCAGTAACTCTGGATTTGGGCTCGGAGTTGACCTTTGACCTTTCATTGGTTCGGCCACTGTGTGACACAGAAACCAGTTACCACGTTTGCGATTTCTGTAGCGGGTTCTCTCCCATTATAACCAGTCGTTATCCAGGCACTGGTTGGTCCGCACACAGAGTGCGTCTGCGTGTGTATCTCTGTTGGTATACAGTGTGTCTACATGTGCCGCTAGAAGTCATTGCCGTGTTAAAAAGTGAATTGTTATACAAACGTACTCCAGTACACTTTTGGTATTCAAGGCGCTCCAGGATTGAATCCTTTTTTCATTCCCCGTCACTCCTCTGCCAGCGCGGCTTCTCTTCCTCTCTGCCCGCATCCAAGCGAAAGACTAAAGAGCTTCTCCGGCTCTTCGTCTGTCACGTCTTCAAGGGCTCTGGAAAAAGATGTCAAAATACGGTCTCCGAGCGGGGCCCTGCTGAAGCTTTGCCTCCACAGGCTCTCTCTCAGCAGCGAGTGACACGGCGGCGCACTCACCCCGTTCTCCCTACTTTTTTTTCCCCTTTCTCTTTCCCGTCGTCTCATCCCTGCACCCCGAGACGGAGACGGAGACGGAGACGGGCACCCCCCCGCGGCGAGGAAATCAGCCGCTCGCTCGACTGCATAGAAATAGCATTTGGATTGTGGAAACATTTTTCTTCCATAGGGGCTGCATGAATGTGCAGCGAGAGAAAAGCTCTCCCTGCCAGTGCTTATGTGGACGCTGGGGTCGCCTGTAAACACTGACGGGAAACAGGGAAGTGTTCCTGTTGCTGCACGGCGGCCCCTCCTAGACTGAGAGTGAGACAGAGAGTGAGACAGAGAGAGAGAGTGAGACAGAGACAGAGACAGAGAGTGAGACAGAGACAGAGAGTGAGACAGAGAGAGAGAGTGAGACAGAGACAGAGAGTGAGACAGAGAGTGAGACAGAGAGAGAGACAGAGTGAGACAGAGAGAGAGACAGAGAGTGAGACAGAGAGAGAGACAGAGACAGAGAGAGAGACAGAGTGAGACAGAGAGAGAGACAGAGAGTGAGACAGAGAGAGAGAGAGAGACAGAGAGAGAGACAGAGAGAGAGACAGAGACAGAGAGTGAGACAGAGAGAGAGACAGAGACAGAGAGTGAGAGAGAGACAGAGAGTGAGAGAGAGACAGAGCCAGCAAGTGAGAGAGAGACAGAGCCAGAGAGCGAGAGAGACAGAGACAGAGACAGAGAGTGAGAGAGACAGAGACAGAGAGTGAGAGAGACAGAGAGAATGACCTACACAGAGGGAGACAATGAGAGAGAGAGAGAGAGAGAGAGAGAGAGAGAGAGAGAGAGAGAGAGAGAGAGAGAGAGAGAGAGAGAGAGAGACCAGGGGGGAATCTCTACCATGACACTGGGCAACTTGACTTGGAGATATAAATCTGTAGACAGAGACAAAGACAGCGCGATAGAGAGGCAGGGTAGAGACAGGGACAGAGAGACAAACAGAGGGCTACAAAGAGAGAGAGACAGAGAGAGACACAGGGTGAGCGAGAGAGGGACTTCTGTTCACCTAAACAGAATGAGGATGTTAAAAATGCATGGGGTGGAGTTTAACACACTGCTCTTGGGAAAGACAAAGTGCACACACACACACACACACACACATACACACACACACACCGAGGACCCTAAATCTGTGGAGGATGGTGGGAGAGAGGCTACCTTTTCTTACCGCAGTAAAGGGAGATGAGATACTTTGCCCGTTCTGGACTGTATCGTATTTGACAGTAAGTGGAATAAGTTACATCTTCACATAAAGAGGAGATATAGATTTAGAGAAAAGAGTGCGAGGTGAGATATATAAAGCGAGACAGAAGGAAATAAAAAGGAGCTTTATGGAGACTTGGAGGTGGGAGTTTAAGAGTAAGCTACACCAGACTGGGGCACTGCTAAAGGGCCTGTCCACCACTCCCCCACAGGGACCTGTTCACACCCCTCTGGAGGAAGGTTTAGGAGAGGATCTATCTGGAGTCTGCAGCTGAGCGAGCGAGAGAGAGAGAGAGAGAGAGCAAGAGAGAGAGAGAGAGAGAGCAGTGTATACCCAAACAGTGATACTCTGCAGTCCCACGTAATCTCTCTCCATTTGAATGGAACAGATGCTATCAGGCTGCCAGCATCTGCGCGCGCGGCGGAGTCAGTGCTGGAGTACACTTCCACCAGACATCTGTCACAAGAACCCACCGTTTCAAAAACATGAACGTGATGGTGTACATGGAGGTGGAGGGGAGGGGCGGGTGCCAAAATACACTCCCCTGTATATGGATGAATCAATTGTCGTTATCATGGTCGCGGTTTAAAAAATGCATTGGTCGACTCTTCAGGTGCACAGGGAGGCGGAGTCCTGATTCAGAGCTCTCGGTTGTCCAATTACAGACGGCTGCGACCAGGTGGCATCTCTGTGAGAGGGTGAACGTCTCTGTGAGATGGTGAACACCTTGGTGAGATGGTGAACATCTCTGTGAGATGGTGAACACCTTGGTGAGATGGTGAACGTCTCGGTGAGATGGTGAACACCATGGTGAGATGGTGAACATCTCTGTGAGATGGTGAACGTCTCGGTGAGATGGTGAACACCTTGGTGAGATGGTGAACGTCTCGGTGAGATGGTGAACACCTTGGTGAGATGGTGAACCTCTCGGTGAGATGGTGAACGTCTCGGTGAGATGGTGAACGTCTCGGTGAGATGGTGAACACCTTGGTGAGATGGTGAACGTCTCGGTGAGATGGTGAACACCTTGGTGAGATGGTGAACCTCTCGGTGAGATGGTGAACGTCTCGGTGAGATGGTGAACGTCTTGGTGAGATATATACAAGGTGGCCGGTACATGCAGACCACAAACAGGACCAGTACATGCAGACCGGTGCAGACCACAAACAGGACCAGTACATGTAGGCCGGTGCATGCAGGCCGGTGCATGCAGACCGGTGTATGCAGAACACAAGCACGACCGGTCTCAAAGGAGGAGACCTCATCCTCACTGACCAAAGAGCAACGGCTCAGGCTTCAAAGTCATTTTGAAACAGGAGTCCTTCCCCGGCATAGTAATGTCAGCGACACGGCGCCAGACCTCTGAAGTCTCCCCTTTGTTTCATTTGTTTTTCATGTGCAACGTAATGTAACGGACATCTGAGAAAACAATAAAGATCTACCGCCACTTTTGGAGGCGCCCATGGGGTCCTGATCCTGTAATTGAAGATTGATGATGACAGAGTAAGCCCTTGTGGAAAAGTGAGCAGGCCTCAAAAAAAAGGGAGAAACGTGCTTGAATAATCACCATGGCAACAGTTGGTTTTAGTTTTCTTCCTTCCTCTTTTTCCCCAGTTTGCAAACACACAGAAAACTTTCTCCCCCTGGAAAGTATCTCTCTGTAATGTGTTGTTAGCTTCTCTGCAGCCACATATTCAAATTATCTAAATTGATTCCAAGTATCTCCATTCACCATCTTTAGGAGCCAATCTAAAACTTAATTTACAACCTAATACATCGTTACCAGGGGTGATTTTTTTCTCCGGCGGAGGATTGCATTGTCTCAAAATAATAACTAATCTAGGGAAGAGATTTCCTACACTATAAATGGAGGAATCATACGTCATTGCTCCCGGTACTTGTGGCCGGTGAAACAAAAACACGACAAATTTGATTAAATTGAAAGGAAAGTGTCTTGGCAGACTGTGGGCCTCAACAATGACAAGCAGAGTAAATAACATCAACTAACAGACACACCCATATAGGCTACTGCTGGAGGAAAGCAAACAGCACGGACCCATCTACCAGACCCAATTAAAGAATCAGGAGCAAAATTACTTTTATTACATCTTATTGTACAAGTACACAAGAGTACATTCTTATGCTTGGTTCCTCAACAATATGTAAAAATAAGTAGCAGAATTGTAAAGTGATCACGGTAGTTGTACCTGCCACGGTTTAGTCTAGGGCGAAAAAATGCTATGCAATTACAGACAAATATGTATTGAAATAGTCTTTTGTTGAAGTGTGCGTGGGGTTGGATGGGGAGGAGGACAGCAGACCGGAGACACATTCTTGTCCCCAGACAGAATTTGCACTGCTTTTCAGAAGTCAAAAAGGCTTAGCACTTTATTCGGTGGCAACAATTACGACTGCGATAAGCCTGCTACCTGCCCTGACATGTGATTGTCAGAGCAATCTTCTGGCCAGTATCAGGCTTGGATCCCACTGTGGAAGCATCAGTCCAGGGTGAAGAGACGGCTGACTGCTCGGCTCCGATTGGCGAGCACCTGATGGCTTTACAGCTGTTGTGTTGGATGTCCAGATGTTCCACAAAGCCTCGCTCGTTGGGTACATACTTACACTCCTGCTCCTTGAGCAAACCACTGTCCCCCAGATCTGGAGTTTGGCCCCCGGGCCCCACAGCGTGAAACCTAATAACGGTCCTTAACAGGATGGGACAGCAGAGGACCTCCGCCCCCAGGTGGAGCGATAAAGACTCATCTCCCTCACACAGCGGCAATCCGGATGGGATTGAAGACGTTTGGCCGCAATAAGTGCTCAGTGTGGGTCTGGGAAAGACCCACACTGGGTCAGGCCAATATACAAAGACGCACAACTATCCCACCCCCACCAGGACATCAGCTCCCCTGTGTCTGGCGAAGGAACGAGAGCCAATCAATCTTGAACGATACACACATTTTCTCCATTCATCATCCATTACCATTAGAGCAGGACCCAAGAGGAACCCCCTGCATATTATATTCTCTCTCTCTCTCTCACCAAGATGTTCATCTATCAAAGACGTTCACCAACTCACCAAGACGTTCGTCTATCAAAGGCGTTCACCATCTCACCAAGACATTCTTTTGAAGATTACCTCGAGGTAGAACCATGCGGAGGCTCCTTAATGTTTATCTGCCTATCAGAAGTGTGGCGCGACGGCAGATGATATTTACACCATAATGTTTCACAATTGGTGAGCTTATCAGGTTATTGTGATTGGGGTCCTCAGCCTCAGAGATCAGATTCCATACGCAGGTAGCTGAAATATGGACTCCTGGAACCCAGATGGGATTACTCTAATGTGATCCGGTGTACTTTCCATACGAGGGTAATTGACTCCGCAACACATTAACTCCTTGCCACTCAAAATGGAGGTCAGGAATCTGCCCCCCCCCCCCCCCCCCCCCCCTCCCCATCTCCACTGACATGTAGGTCAAACTAGCTGTAGATCGTAGTGTGCTAACATTGGCCAATGGGGCCAGAGGAGGAGACTTTCTGTCCCGGCTACAGTTGGGCGGGCTGCAGGCACCCCCTCCCGTGACCCTGACCAGCAGTAAGTAGGCGGAGAGGGGGTCATGAATTGAAGCGTTCTCTAGCTCTACAGCAACGCTCTCTCGTCTCTAAACCTTTGTAGCAGGAAGCGCCCTCTCTCTCTAATGACGCTCATCTGGAAAATCCTGTTCCAGGTGTTGTGAGATGAGAACCTGAGGCATGAGGTTAAGGATGATCTGACTTGATCATCCTGTGTAAAACTATCAAAGTATTTCCAAACAATAAGCCTTGGGTCTCAAAAGAAATAAAGAATGCAAAAAATGAAAAGAAAGCTGCCTTCATGAGTAAAGATAGTGACAGGGTTAGGGTTGCACAAAAGAATCTAAAGGTTGCCATAAGGCAAGGGAAAAATAACTACAGAGATAAGGTTGAGAACAAACTTCAGGAGTGTGACACTAAAGGTCTATGGAAGGGCCTTAAGTCAATAACGGGATATGGCCAGGTTACTAGTAGTCTGAAAGAAGGTACATTTACACCTGATGAGGCTAACCAATTCTATGCCAGATTTGACTCTACTATTAACTCAGATGTTCACTCACCTACACAGTCCATTATGTCCTTAGAGGAAGATGGGAGTGGTCATTTACCCTGCCCCCCAATAGCTATCACTGTTGAGGAGGTATGCTCTCAGCTTAGGAGGCTTGAGGTAAATAAGGCCCCTGGCCCAGATGGGATCCTGCCGCGTGTTCTCAAAATATGTGCTGATCAGCTGTGTGGGGTGCTTCATTATTTGTATACCTTGTCTCTGTCTGTGTCCAAAATCCCAGCAATCTGGAAAACATCTTGTATTGTGCCAGTGCCAAAAAAACCTAATGCTAAGGCATTAAAAGACCTCAGACCTATTGCCTTAACATCACATGTGATGAAATGTTTTGAGAGGACTGTGCTGGGACACCTAAGGGCACAGGTCAGTGCCTTTCAGGACCCACTTCAGTTTGCGTATAGGGTGGGGTGTAGGTACAGATGATGCACTACTTTACTTGTTGCACAGAGTGCACAGTCATCTAGAGCTGACTGCTGCATCTGTTAGAATAATGTTTTTTGATTTTTCGAGTGCTTTTAATACTCTACAGCCAAACATTTTAGCTAAAAAGCTTCTTGGTTTTAATCTTCATACATCTGCTGTTGCATGGATCACAGACTACCTCACAAGCAGACCTCAATATGTAAGGGTTCATGACACCAAGTCTGAGATAATCACCACCAACATAGGAGCACCACAGGGTACAGTTCTAGCTCCCTTTTTATTTACACTTTATACTTCTGACTGCAGACATAGTAGTGCCTCTTAGTGTCACTTACAGAAGTTTTCTGATGACTCTGCATTAGTAGGCTATATTACCAACAATGACCATGCAGCATATCAGAATGAGGTGGCTAGCTTTGTCAGTTGGTGTGATGATGCCCATCTCATTCTAAATATAGAAAAAACTAAGGAGTTAATATTGATGATATTTGAGGAGTTTAATATTTAAAAGGAAAAAAATATTATTAGAGGTCAGCCAGTAGAGGTAGTAACTTCATATAAATACCTTGGTGTTCACTTAGATAATAAACTAGACTGAAAGGAGAACTGGAATAGAATAGAATATAATCTTTATTGTCATTGCACAACAGGTATACAATGAAATTGCAGTGCTACTTCGGCCAGTGCATATACATATAATAATATTTAAATATTAAAAATAAAGAAAACAGTAATAAGTTAATTAATTAAATAGCAAAGAATTAATAACTGCAGAGTTACCTTCAAGAAGGCCCAGTCTAGACTGTTTTTTCTTAGGAAACTGAGGGCATTTGATATGGGTAGGCCTATTTTTTATCATGGGATACTGGAAAGTGTCCTTTTTTATGCTGTTGTGTGTTGGGGCAGTAGCATAACAGTTGAGGACAGAAACAGGTTCAACAAGGTGATAAGGAAAGCAGGCTCCATCATTGGTTCATGCCCAAATTCTGTGGAGGAAATATTGGATAAGAGGGTAATGAGGAAGATGAGGAGTGTGTTGTCAAGGGATGACCACCCCTTGTACAACATCTGGGTAGGCTCCTCCTACCCAGATGCTCCACTGAGAGATTTAGGAGGTCCTTTGTTCCCACAGCAATCAGGCTTTTTAATAAGAGCTGTTGATATGTTGTGACTTAAGCTGTTGTTGTGACTTATGGTTGTTGGTTGTTGTAATTCATGCTGGTGATATTGCTGTGATTGTTGTGTTCTTCCAGTGCCTATGTATGGTGCAAACCTATTTTATTTGCTGTTGTAGTGTGTGTTGTACTGTGCCCTGTCTTCATCTCAGTACTGTCCTGTTGATGTATGTTGTTGTGTGTGTGTGTGTGTGTGTGTGTGTGTGTGTGTGTGTGTGTGGTGGCTGGTGGCAAATGAATTTCCTCTTGGGGATTAATAAAGTCAATCAATCAATAAGTAGGTGAGAAAGTTTGTTGGTTAATGAGCTGGTAGTTAGGGTGGATGAGTTGAGTTGGACTCTTAGCTAATTACGTTTGCCATGCTGACATTTACATGAACATTTATGGACATTTTAAGGGCATTTAGCAGGCGCTTTAAACCAAAGCGACTTACATAAAGTAGAAGAAGTTAGTTAGAAGAAATAAAAACAATATCACTGTCAGTACAGTAAGGAAAGCAATGCTAAGTACTATTTTTAAGTGCAAGGACGTACAACATACAATTAGTGTGTAAGAGAGGTGTGGGGATGTGTGTGTGTGGGGGGGGGGGGTGGTAAGGGGGGAGACTATGCAGTCTGGGTGAACTCTGAACTCTGAGCCGTGTTGGGCACATAGCTAATTAAATTAGCATTTACCAAGTAAGTGACCCAAGTGGTTCCTCGACAGTTTCCTCATGTCCTCAAACCACCTCAAACCTCTCCTCACACTCTGATGGACAAACACCATCTTTCTCTTTTAATTGTTTTAACGATCGGCACCTCACTCCCGTTTCTAATTTCCATGGCTGAGGAAAAGTCTTTCCGGGGATTATATGTTGTACAGTCAATCCTCGACAACATGCCGATATTTCCCAGAGGACTTTGCCGCGGGGGTGACCTTTCCGATAGAGGCTGGTGTCTCGCAGTCGTATGCGCAATACATGACGTCTAATCCGCCTCAGGCCCTCGGTCAGATGGGCGATTCAGTTCACAACACAACAGGTTTGGACTTTTTCAAAGCAGACGTGTGTATTTACAATCAATCCCGCAAATACATCTCCCCAACCCCATAGGAGAGCAATATTCGCTTCACCAGTCAAAGGTTCCTGTGAAACATGTGGTGCCTCCACAGTGCGCTACAACCCACCCAGCCCATTTTACACACAATTTAGGGGTTTTTGCTGACGCTTTTATCAAAAGCGTCTTACAGCCATTCATTCACAAATTCACAAACCGATGGCGGAGTCAACGATGCAAGGCGACAGCCAGCTAGTCGGGAGCAGTCTTGTGAGGGTGAGGTGTCTTGCTCAGGGGACACCTCGACACTCTAGGAAGAGTTGGGGATCGAACTAGCAACCTTCTTGTTACCAGCCAACCCGCTCTACCTCCTGAGCCACTGTCGCCCCAGAATCTTCCAACTTACAGCATCACGGGGGACTTCAAAGAGTCCCCCGGAAGAGTCAAAACTGTTACTTTAGGCGGCCATTAGCAGAAGACAGGATGGCTTTGGACCAAATACACAGTCAGGACCCTGCACTGGGGAGGTGGCTACAGCGGCCCAACACACCAATAGCATCCGGGTGCAGCCCCAGAGATGGGGGCTGTAGTGTGGTAACGGAGCCTGTGGTGCGGCAGCTCGACAGGCCTCCGTTCACAGGCCCCCCTGCCACCCCACAGGCCCCCCTGCCACCCCACAGGCCCCTCTGCCACCCCACAGGCCCCTCTGTCACCCCACAGGCCCCTCTGCCACCCCACAGGCCCCTCTGCCATCCCACAGGCCCCCCTGCCACCCCACAGGCTCCAGCTCCGGGGCTGCAGCTGGATACTACTCCAACACACTGCCCTCCAGCGCCCTCATTGGCTAAAAAGCCTCCCAAATCCATGTTATATTAGTTTTCTTCTTGCAATGTTTACTGCAGATGAGCTCCTGGGCGAGACGGGCCAAAGCCACCGGAGGTCGTGAGGGTCGGCCGCCCACGCTCCCCCTGTGTTAAAGCGGATTTCCCCTCCCCCTCTGAGGAGATGCATGTTATCGCCGCTGTAAGTACGAGCGAGTCTAATCCGGGCAAATAAAAGGAAAAGGAGGGGGAGGAAAAGTGTGAAAATCAATTTGACGTGCAACAAGATCTAATTTTCAACCGAACACGGTCCGTGCAATCGACATAATCACAAATTAGAACAAGGAAATAGGTGTGTGCTGCCCGCCGTGCGATATTCCTTTATTCATATAGCTGCGTTTCCCATTTGCAGATAGCAAGGGAATCCAAAGAGTGGAGTGAGGACGAGGATATAGTCCACAGGTCACGGGAGACCCATCGCAACAGAACCTCGCTAAACAATGATCCTTATTTTTTAATTAAACCGCAACATTGATTTAATTTTAGAGTACCACAATACACACGAAAATATAATGCAGAATTTTAATTACGTGACTGGATACGGAGGCGGAACAGGCCAGGTTCCAATTAGCGGTTAATTAGGTCTGCGCGTCACCGCGGGACCGAGCCTGCAGACACACCAGCCGCTCGGCCGCAGAACCCAGCCGCCGCGTGCTGGGAGGCGTTTACACAGAGCTACGCGCCGCAGCAGCAGAGGCTGGGAAACGTCACGTTTCGCAGCTCAGTTTAGAAGGAATAATAAGAACAACACCAGACGTGTACGACATAACGTAGGAGTCTGGTGGAGAACGAGAAATGTAGGATAGCCGTCGCAGCAGCAGCTGGACAGTAAAGGTTTGTGAAGCTTCTTAAATTGACACACACACACACACACAAACACACACACACACTTTCAGGGGGTCCCAGGAGATGAGTTCAGTGGTACAGCCGCTAAACACGCTGTGATCAAACCCTGCTGACAACACGTCTACGTACGAGTCTACCCTGGTTCTGTAATGAATAGCAAGGTGATTGTATTTCGGGTCATTTGAGAGATTTCCTAGAAAAGTACAATAAAGAGAAAAGGAGAACCATGAACATTTTGATTATATTTTTTAATTCTTCAGCATTGGACCAAAAAAAACAAATGCAAAACAAAACCAAACAACATAAATACATCGCTGTGTTTCCCGTTCCCTGTCGGCTCCGCAGCGGTCTGCTCTGCCTTGTTACTCGTCTCGCGAACCCCGGCAGAACAGACCGTCTTATCAGGTGTCGCCAGGTCCAAATGGCATTTTACAAACGTGCACCAGGGTTAACCAAACCACGCACACGCACAAACCACACACTTCTGTCCCTATTCGCAATAGCTGAGCGATCCTTGATCAGTTTATTAGCTTTTGTTCCATTTTTATTTAAACCAAAACGTGTTGTTATCTCTGTTATATCTATGTTGTTGGAGTTCCCTAGAGAACCAGTAATCTACAAACCAGTTATGTATATACAATCAAAGCAGTCAACACAGCCAACCGCTGCTTTACGTCCTGTGACGCCTTACGAGGTGAAGAGCTGGGAAATGAGGGTTTAACGTAAAGGAGCCGAAACAGGGCAGGCGCCATCGGTAGAAAGGAAAACACTAAAGAAAATGAGCTATTAACACGGACCGGACATCACAGAGACAGCTCCCCTAGACGGCCATTTTGCGGATGTTCATGATCAGTCTCTTGCTGTACTCCTTGTGGTCAACGGGCTTCACATCCATCACCGTGGCCTTGATCCGAGACTCGTCCTAGAGAGGGGAACAGACAAACAAACACACAAACAAACAAAGAGTGAGGCCTGAGGACAGCTCACAAGCCATCAGACGCACGGCAGTGGTGGGAGCAGCACAGAGCGACAGACACACAGCTTCTGTACATGTTGCGAGGCCCTTCAGATGTTTGTTTGAAGCCTGCCGTCCCTTCTGCGAGGATATAGGCCCCGTTTAAAGACAACATGGCAGTAAAGATAATGATGCCAATACCCTCGAGGCATCCTTACCATCCAATAACATTCCATAAACAAACTCTGCGCTGCATTCTAGAGTATAGTTATTCCCAGTAATCCCAATTAATCCTCCCCTGAAATACAGTCCGGGAGAGACGGTGGGCTCAACGTGAGATATGATCGTACCCGGGTTGGGCAGCGCTGTGGCGTCGACTGCCATTAAAATGAGGATCACCACAGAGAAATGGGAGTGGTGGCGTTTTTTTATCAACGCCATCCCCACCTTCACGGCCGTCTAGACAGGAGAAGGTCATTGGCAGCCGGGGCCATCATTCTCCGCGTTTAAAGCGCAGTTACACACACTTTGTCTCCATTAATCTCCCCTTATACCCATGTAGGTGAGATGTAAATCATCCCCGATCGGGTTGGCACTGACATTTTATTTTAACAAGATCCATACGCTGTCCTCGCCCAAATAGGTAGAGTAACCCCCGGCATCCCTTACATAAGCGGGGAGAGGGGCTACGATGCACGGGTCCACCCTCACTCCGCGCCGCCCCCCCCCCCCCCCCCCCGAGCTACGCGGCTATGCTAAATATGCTAATGAACCAATGCAAGAACAACACATTATGTACGCAAGGCCGACGCCCCTCAGGAGCCCTATAGGGGTACGGTTGCCCTGGTGGTGGTCCACCCGCCTCCACTGGTTTGTGGGGCGAGGCGGCTGATGGGCAGAGCTGAGCTCAGGCTAGCGCCGGGCAGGGTTAGCATTGGCCAGGCAGGCTGGCGCAGGCTAGTGCTAGGCAGGCTAGTGCTAAGCTGGCCTAGCAGGCTAAACTCTAGGCAGGCTAAGTGCTAGACAGGCTAGCTC
>NW_028178954.1:0-9594 GCF_964030765.1 Micromesistius poutassou | reverse complement strand
AAAAAAAAGTACGCAAAAATATAGGGGCATTACTCATATCGTTATATATGTTTTACGAAATAAGGTAGCACAAATAGACTATTTTAAATATTGCATCACGTTTGATAAAGATATTTGTCTAATATTGAAATAGATGTGTGTCATGTCGAAGATCTGTAAATGCGTATAGTAGCCTAAGTGTTCAGTGTATTCATATCTATAGCTCATATCTTTCCGCCTATCCCCCTCTCCCAAATCCACTAGGCTTAGGTCGGACCTGTGCTACACATTAAAACACGTCATCACAGCACTACTGTACATAGGGTACTGTACAATTAATTATGCATTCAATATTTTATTTAAGTGGCTGTATTCTCTTTGATCAGGCATGTGTTATTAAAACCCATCATTGGATTCTTGTAACACGCTGACTCTTCTCACGTTCTTTGTTTAAGGGGCCTCAGCCAATCAGAGGCCTCGCTCGCCGTTTAGCGGATCGTGATATGTAGAATAAATACATAGCCTTATCAATAGGATACGTGCTTTAGTTGAACGTGCGCTACAGCGCTTTTTTTTGTCGCCTTATAGGGTTTGTGGATCCTCTTTTATGGAGGTCTTGAACTACCCTGAATGAGTAGCAGGTGCTGTGAATGAAGATCAATTGCTTTCTTTTCCACGCTCGGTTTGCGTGAACCATGGTGAATTGTTGCAACGTGGGATGTAATAAATGGTCAAATGATTGTGGTCAATCAATTTGTATATTTTAAATAAGAGATAGATCAGGTTAATGTGGCCGTTCATCTAGGTGAACTGGGTCGCTTTTTTAGACTGCGGTCCTTGCAGAATGGCATATCAAATAATTACAGTTTGAGTTATATGCTCATATCAAAGGTTGTGGAGAATGAATTGAAATTAAAATTGTAATTTCTTCGAAAAGAAAGAATTTCTACCAGGCCTTAATGTAGGAACGTGCACGAGTTATTTTACACACCTTTCCTGACACCCCTGGATGATTGACGGATGGATGGCTGCCTGTTTATCCTGTTCGTTTTAACTTGTATTTCTCAAACAAATATAAAATTGCTTAATTTTGACAGTAGGACTAATTTGACATCTGGAACAATTTATTAATAGCCTGTTATTTGTATTTATTTATTTAATTCAGTTAATTTTTTGACAGCGATTTCCTCAATTTTCTTTTAATTTCAAGCCCCATGCACCAGGCCTGTACCTGTTAGCCTTAGGGACATACATGTCATTGGAAGGTTTTTTTTTCCAGTTATTTTAACGCTGCCAACTATAATCTATGACGCTTTCTCGCAGCTATAGAGTTGAACTCCTTAGCTGACACAACGTATTATCTGTCATAATTAGGCTGTAGGCCTGCTTCCCGGACCAGCTCATAATATTTCGACATGTAGTGCTTAGAAGGGCTAGTGATTTCAATATCTCGAATCATCTTATAACACAGAGCATAGCTAAGAGGGAGCTGAGACATTTAATATAGTGTCTGGTTTTAAATTAGGGGTGCAATATAATAATATAATTGTTTATTTAAAGTTAAGGCCTGATGCTCAGGTCATATAGACATAATAGTGGCTAGGTCATTTAGCCCAATATCAGTGATGAATGACACTTTCATCCACAATTGGCCTCAAACAGCAGTTTGCCCCAATAAAAATAAGTATTGGTAAAAAATATACACAATATAGCAAAATATCAAATAGCTGGTCGAGTTGTAGTTTCCACAGTGTACACACAAATGCTTCAATAGGTATTTAGACCTTTTGTGATATCAATTCAGTATCAGTGGCAAATTCTGAAAATGCATGACCTTGGTGACACACGTTTGGTTGGTTTCACCCATGTTTTAGAGGCTATATGTTGCCAATAAAACAATACAATTTAAAATGGTAGAAATGAATAATCCTTAGATATCTGTAGTTGGACAACCAATGGACACTGGAAAACAACATATCCAAAATAAGCTTTATTATGAAATTATTTCTTAATAGCATGAAACATTTTGTATTAAGTAAATCTCCAATCTACATTCTTCTTCTTACAGTGCATATGAAGCCACACGGACACTTACCCATTTTTATTATTTGAGTGTTTATTTTATATGCATGTACACATTTTTTAAGTCCTGTAGACCACATTCTCTAATGTCATTGAAATAATGTACACAGTGTTCAATCTGTATGCAGATTGAAGCTGTTGAATGACCTTGCTTTGCCTTTTCAGAGCATCTGTATTAGTATCATGCAGTCTCATGCCCTGAATGAAGAGCAGCACCACTGCAGCCACAAACTACTAAGTGAGATTTCGAGGTCAAAGGTAAGCCATGTGTTCATTTGTGTGATGCATTTGAATTTTGATATTTCCCTTACTCTTCTGTGAAAGAAAAAACGGCTAAATATTTGTTCTTCTAAAATATTTCAATGTATTCTAAATATGTTTTATATTTTGGAAATGAGGAGAGTAATCAAACTATCAGATTTTCTATTGGTCTACATCAATCGTCTGTGAGTCTTTGTCACAGCCATCGTGTTTGAAATGTTTTAGTACTAAGTAATAAACTATGTATAATATGTCATACCTTCGTATAATGTAATTCACAGGAATGTGATGCGTGTGTGTACCTTTGCGTGGAGTGTCCCGCACTTTCAGAAAGCCCCGATAAGGTCAATATATGATACTCCTCTTGCTTACATGTGTGCCTGAAAGTGTCTTTGTGTATTTGCATGACAAATACAAAATCTACATGAAACCCGAAATTTACAAGGTGTTCATTTTGGAAGCGCGCATGCTTAGACAAACCGCCAAAAAGAAACGCTCGCTGAGCTATGATTTCATTCCTAATATGAAAGTTGATGTCTGTATTTGTCCACATTTTTGCCAAAGCATGGTAACACCCCATTGCCACTGAGCCTAACCACACCCTTCCCTCTGCTTATCAAAACTGATGAGCCCTCCTCTTCCCCAGTATGCCATTTACTGGCCGCCATCTTTACTCTTATGCACTCTGCCTAGCAACAGGCACTGCATGGGCGCCATTTTTGGACAGGGTACGTAGCAACCAATTCCACGTTACTATATCCATTTAACCTTGGAATCCATCCAATCACCGTGTTTTTCCCATTCTGCATCTCTGGTTCCCTGCGATGTTATACCTGTGCTCGCTCTCCCACCACTCGTCGAGAAAAGGGGGGTGGGGGATGGGTGAGGGGGGTGGGGAGGGGTGAGGTGGGGGGGGGGGGGGGGGGGGGGGGGGGGGCGCTTCGTCACACCCGGTCTTTGGTTTGATGCATCATCGTAACCATGTATGACATCTTGCGTAACGTACACTGCGCCGCTCCCACGTACAATGCGCTCACCCCCGCGCCCCTCGCGGGGGAATGTATAGGCGCTTCGAGGTCGTGTCAGCAGTTTGGACGGCGACGCTCGTGCGGGCAGACGAGACCAAGTGGCATTTTAATTGGATCTAAAGGTTCTGGTTCCCATCGGCCCTCCCTCAGGTCTAGCCAGCGGTGGCGGTGCCGGCTGTGTCGGCCTGGTGCCACACCCAGTCGTAGCTTTCTTTTCAATCACCCGGTTCTTTGTCCACTCCTTTTTTTCTTTTTTTTTCCAGGTCTCCTTGTTCCTATCTTTCATCTGTCTCTACTCCTGCAGTTTCTGGCTCCCCCCCCTCCCCCCACCCCCCCCCCTATGGCTTCTCCAAGATGGCCCCCTAATCTCAGCCTTCTTACCAGTGGGGTTCTTGCTAGGTAGGTGTCCTCCACCCAATCTCTGTACATTCACAGATCTTTTTCGGGGGGGGGGGGGTGGGGGGGGGCATATAGTTCTCGCTGTGTTCTGCATGGAAATTGCAAAACCCCACACGGCAAAACGGGATGCAGCTGCACATTCTCGTCGGGGCCGTGTTGGAGTTGGACGACCGGTATTGGTTTAATTTCCGTCCCGCTGTGTCTCTTTTCCGCGGTGGAGCACCTGAGCCGCTGTTGTCGTTTGTTATCGCATACAGCCCGGATGCGGTGCACAATTAGGGGGAACACTGTTTGGTTAGAAGGTTAGATCGTCTTATCTGATCGCGCCGATTGAAACGGTTCACGGCAGATTTGTGTTTAAATAGAAAACACCAACGCGCCGTTCTTCGCAAACAACGTTAGCAAGGTCATGTTTTGAAGTCGTAGCCTACCCTTTATTTAGGTAGTGGATAATGCATGTAGTAAATAATAACGTTTATCATACTCGCCAAGTCAAAGTCAAGGTTTTTTTACGTACATGGGACAAAGCAATCACCACGGCCCGAGGCACAGAGTCCGATCTCCCTCCAAAACACTTAAGGCCGGACCACAAAATGGTGGTGAACCGGCACGTAGCCTCCCAGATGCTGTGATCTTATGACTTAACCAGGGTGATCCCGTAGCTTTTTCTCTCATCTTCGTCTGCACTGCAGTTTTTTTTCTGATGTCAGTGATGCTATCCCCCTGTGTAGCTCAGCCCTTGCACCAGACCTTATTAAACCCGGCTTCCATTCACACGTCCCAACTGGGGCTCCACTGTCAACTTAAAACCCAAACCCAAGCTCAAATACCCAGCAAACTATTGTTTCAGACCTTGCAGGGAAAAAGAAGAAGAAGGAGAAGAAGAAGAAGAAGAAGAAGGAGAAGGAAAAAAATGAAAAAGCAGTGTGATTGAACTGTTGATGCAGTAGGGAAGCAAGAGGACTCCGCCTATTGATATCTAATGCATTTAAGTCTTTTGATGCACTGCAGCTAACCCATGTGGATTGCTCTTAAAAATGTATTTTTCTCCCTTTTTCTTTTTTCATCCATTATCCATGTCTTCTTACATAAGAAGAATCGTTCTGACGGGCCAGAGAGAGCGAGGGAGTAAGAGAGAGGCAGAGAAAGAGAGAGAGAAACCATGAAGACTTTAATAGGTCTCTTATGAGCAAATCAGTGCAGAGATTAAACCTTCATTACTGAAGAGAATGATGATGCCCTAATCAACGTGAAAAAAATCCCCCCACAAACATTCTACTTTATGCTGGTGTTTTTTTGTTCTGGATGTGGCCTATACTTCCCGTGGCATAAAAAGGGAAAACTAATCTTTTAAATCAACAACTTTCGAATCTGTCACTTTTTGAGAGTGTTTTGTGTGGCTAAGCGTTGCTTTTGCACTCCTTCCTCAAAACCTACAGGGATGGCTTCCTAACTTGTCCTCCAACTTGCCAGCAAGGGCAATATGTATCTCTAACACCTGGACGCATGGACAAACCTGTGAACATCGAAGTCATTCAATCTCTTAATGTGTGGCTGCGCATCCTAATGGCTTAACATGATCTTTGAGAAATTAGTGGTAATTATTTATTATCTACACATAATGATTTAAATGCCACAGAAGGAATTTGGGGCAGTCGCTCAGAAATGTTAAGGAGCCTTTGATCAGTATGCAGAAGGAGAACGACGACTTAGATTTGAAAAAAACAGAGTGCCAGGAGACCCAAAGTGTCTGTTGTCTCCGCTGTCTCTCAAAAACATCCAATTTCATTAGCCACCATTTGCTCGGCTATTGTGAGCTTCAGAATTTGAATATGTTTGTATGTTTTACTAAAATCTCTTGTCTTTGGAGCTCAAGCTTTAAAAACCAAAAAGCCCGTACCGGGATCACATTGATCACGGTCCAGGGTATTTCAAAGTGGTGTGTAATCATGGGTGTTTAATTTCTATCTGTTGCAGTAGTGCAAGGGCTCTGTGTAATCAGGCCTGTGAACTCCACATCTGAAAAGAGGATTCTGTTTCTGATCGCATCCCCCATTGAAGTCTGTCCATTTGCCAAGCACTCACGAGCCTGGTATGTTACTCTATATGCATTTTGCATGATGATGCAGATGATGTTTGAGTGTGTGTGTATAGTTTTAAGTTGTAAACTTGGGTGTGTGTGCCTGCGTGTGTGTGTGTGTGTGTGTGTGTGTGTGAGAGAGAGCCTGTTCGTGTCTGTGTCTGTGTGTATTTGAGGGTATGTGTGTGTGTTGGTGTTTGTGCACACTTGCACCTCTGAGCACTGTGTGTGTGTGTGTGTGTGTGTGTGTGTGTGATTGTGTGTGTGTGTTTGTGGGTATGTGTGTGTCAATGTTGATGCTCATGTGTGTATTTGTGTGGGTATATTTTATTTCTGTGTCTGCACATGATTTGACTGAGTGTATGTATGCGTGCATGCTTGCCTGTGTGTGTGTGTGTGTGTGTGTGTGTGTGTGTGTGTGCGTGCGTGTGCGCGCGTGCGCACGTGTGCCTGTGCGTGTGTGTGTGCCCTGTCGTAGCATCTACGGCTACTCTGGGCCGCCATTAAGGCAGCAGTAAGCGGTGAGTGTACGGAGAGGGATCTGGCTGTTAACCTCAGCTTAACAAGCACACCCTGGGGCCTAACTACACAATGATGGATCTGGGGTGGTGGCGGCGGCCGTTTGAGGGACCAGGACGTCAACTGAGGGAATTTCCCCCGGGCCTTTTCAATTACAGTTAAAGCAAAGGCGGTGCACTACGACGCCGTCATACGTCCGCTCCGAGGAGGTGACGCTAATGGACAGACGGGACAAATGGGACTGTGAGCGGTGTTGACCCTCGAGTGTCGTGAATGAGACGGGGCTGATCCGAGGTGGCGCTGGCTGGCTGGCTGGCTTTTTTTTTTCTTTTTTTTCCCAGGGAAGCCGTCTGAGGGGCTGATGAATGACGCGGCGCCTCGGGTTCATTTATTTATCTGCCCTCTGCAACTCAGGAGCTGTAAGAAGAAGAAGAAGAGAAGGACTGGATCAGTTAGATCACTGTCCAAAGCAAAGAGAGAGAGAGAGAGGGAGAGAGCGAGAGAGAGAGAGCGAGCGAGCACCAGGGGCATGAGATAGTTGAGTAAAGAGCCACTGGTTCGCCTTTGAGGAGCCCAGGTAGTGGATTAGAGTGAAGCCAGGGGAAAGTACTGGACTGTCCCTTCATCTGTTTGATAATCAATATGGCAGCTAACCTTCTACTGAAGACAGGCCTAGGATATGCTAATAGGTATTGGTCAGTGCGTGTGCGTGTGCGTGTGCGTGTGAGTGTGTGTGCGTGTGTGAGTGCGTGTCGTGTATGTGTGTGCATGTGTGTGTGTCCGTGTGTGTGAGTGCGTGTCTTTGTGTGTATGTGTGTGTGCGTGCGTCCGTGCGTGTGTGTGTGAGAGGATGTGTCTTTGTGTGTGTGTGTGTGTGTATGTGTGTGTGTGTGTGTGTGTGTGTGCGTGTGTGTGTGTGTGTGTGTGTGTGAGAGGACGTGTCTTTGTATGTGTGCGTGCGTGCGTGTGTGTGTGTGTGTGGTCATATTCATCAGCATAGAACTCACAAGTGAAGCTGCTGATACATTGTCCCCAGACCAGGATCAGGTCCTTATGGTCCGCTGCTTTGCATTAAAAAAACCCTCATCACTGGTTTTTGAATCAGAAAGAAAACCCACACGCATCTATTATAATAATCCTCCGCTAGCGTTGTGCTGAGGAGGCAAGGGATGAACAATCCATCTCCTATGCAGCAGGAATATAGTATTTCATCAACTTCCTCCAAGCCTTATTATTACTGCGGGGTGGTTCTGAGGTGATTAGCTCGTGGTCCCCAGCTCCACCCACCTATGTCTGCTAACGCTTCCCCCAGAATGCACCGCGGCTCTGACACCGCGGCGAATGGCACAGGCTCCGCCGTTATGTAAGCGACTGAATCATGCAGCTCTCCTCTGTGGGTCATGCGGGGATACATCAGGACATATGGAACACGCTGGAAACGAGGGCTTACTACTTTCCTCAAAATATCTTTCTCCCTGCAGGATCCACCTCCTCCTTCCCATAATATATGAATACTTATGGGTATATTTATATATATATATATATATATATATATATATGTGTGTATATATATATATATATATATATATATATATATATATGTATGTTATATATGTTTTTTATATATAGTTGTATATAACATATATTATGATCTGCACAGAAATAGACTGATTATTCGTTTGTATTTGTTTCCTAATTGCACTCAAATGGATTCATTCCTGTTTGTGCAAGGAAAACACATATCCAGCCTACTCCCCTGCATTAAGGAGAAACAGAGCTGTAATGGATTCTTGGCATGTTTTTTATTTGGTATTACAATTGCTTCTGCAAAGTAAGAATCAGTTAGAAGACAAACAGTTCCAATGGATCCAGCGCACACATGGCAGTTGTTTTTAACCCCTGTCTGAACACAATGCCAGAGGCAAAGGCATAACAACAACTCCATAAACAAGTTGTATTATTCATTATGATAATAATATTAGCTCTTCTGTTACGGATACCACAGCTGTGGTTCACCACCAACATACTTGTGAATAGGCTTAGACCTAATATCATCCAGTGTCCACGCTCTACAAAATGTCTGATAGTGGATGGAGAAAGCAAAACCAAAGCAGGGAATGTTCAGAATTAAATAAAGTATCATTACTTGCCAGAGGATTTATACCCCTTTTAAACACGTATGAATCCCAATCACTACTAGTAGTTTGGCTGGTCGGGAGGGTTGAAATCAACCCTCTTCTGTTCTCGCCTGCTGTAAGTCAGCAGTTGCCCAGTCTTACTAACCAGACTCCAGATGAACATCTCAGACAACCTTAAATCTGGGTGAAAAAGGCCGTCGCATTTTCTTTCTCTTCAAATAAACTTTGACATCGCTGGGGACAGGGATCCGAAGACGCCGTGCGTTACATGGAATGGGTCCCTACTGGAGAAATAGCCTGACCGTCAGAACCAGGACAAAGGGGATACGGCTGACCATTCGTCTGGATAAAGGAATGATATCAAAAAGGACTTTCTCCCCATCGCCGGGGTGCGTCCTTGGCAGGGACGTTGGGGACATGCGCTGTAGACCGGTCTGTAAAAATACATTTGTTCAAATCGTCTTCCGAAAACCTCCATCTTGCCATTTGCTTAAAGTTGACCTTTAAGTAACTTTACCCTAACAAAACAGGAAACACTGCGGAACTACGCCCCATGCCCTTCCTGGACCGCGGGCAAGGCGCAGCCTCCCCGCAGAAGTTTGTCGATAAAATTGTTGAACTTCTGGATCCCGAGATTACCAGTTCACAAATGCATGCTTTTTGATCATTTCACTTTCTGGTGCTGCCTTTGAACGCTGGTAGTCACTGGTGCTTTTATTTACAAAGCTAATTTAGACAAGCAAGGGGTTGAAAATAATTAGGCCTGCGTGCTTTTCTGTGGACACGTATTCCCATTCAATCAGTTAAAAACCCACGTCTCTTAATTAATGTTCAGTGTTGTTACCCTCCAAATATATTCCCTTAATAGTTTCTGCCTTCCTCAGATCTATTTGAAAAATGATATTTTTTTTACACTGTGTATTTCACATTTTTCATTAGTTTCTCACTGACCTATATATTTCATCTGGTTCTTGAAGTGAATAAATACGTTTTCACAAGTCAAAGCCAGGGTAGGCAATTTATTTTGGTATCATTTTTTTTGTCACATTTGTTGAAATTGTCCTTACATCCCGACAGCAATCAATAAATAAAATGATCTGACAAAAAA
>NW_028178955.1:0-12500 GCF_964030765.1 Micromesistius poutassou | reverse complement strand
CCTAACGGCACATCTAAAGTCAACCATCCTCTTTGATTGCATAGAGGTTGATCCCCACCACACCCTGTACTTCACAGAGCAGGGTAATCCCGGAGCACTCCTCTTTATTCATGAATCACGGAATGCATCCGGGATTGTCCTTTTGTGGTCATGGATAATCATGGAGACCAGGAAGTGACATTCGTCGACAGGAAGTGACCCACCTGGCTCCAGGGTGCGGACCTCCACCGACAGCTTGAGTGGGGAGATGTTGTCGGCCGCCACGTTCCAATCCGCAACGCGGCCGCGTCGGTACTCCACGCGGAACGCCGTGATCGGCGAGCCCCCATTGGCTCGAGGTATCCATGTGACGTAGACGGAACTCTCCGTCGCCATGGAGATGGTGGGGCGGTCCGGGGCCTCGGGCACTGGGAGCGAAGCAAACGGGACGGTTGAAAAGTTAGAAAAGGTGGATCCTTTTTTTTTGATACACAGGTTCAAATCATTTACATTCAGGTTGGGAAAAAAAACGGGCAGACTTGGTTGAGTTGAGATGTAAAACTATCTGTACCGTATCCCGTCTGAGAGAAGGGTTGGAAAAAAGTCGTAAAATAAAGGAGTGGAAAAGGGAGGGAGAGATGGACACACACACACACACACACACACACACACGTTACGGTACAGCTGCATGCTGGGTAGGAATGTGTACTTACTGACTGGCTCTCAGCCACACACTTAAGAGAGCGCAGGAGAGAGAGAGGAGAGAGAGAGGAGAGAGAGAGAAAGAGCAAGAGAGAGACAGGGTGAGAGAGCGAGAGAGAGAGAGGGTGGGACAGAGTTAGTAGAAAGCCTTATGTGAGTAGACCACTCATAGCATTAGAAAAGCATATAGTGCAACAGGGAAAAGCACACACACACAGACACACACACACACACGCACAGGCACACAGGCTCATAGAGGAGCTTACTGTACATACAACAACAAACACAGGAACAAACACAGGAACAAACAGACACACACATTTACACTCAGGAACTAACACACACATGAACAAGCATACATACATAAACACAGACACACACACACACACACACACACACACACACACACACACACACACACACACACACACACACACACACACATGCACGCACTCACTGTAACCCAGACAGATGGAAAATACACACACAGACACAGAAACAAACACTTGACACGCTTCCACTTTAGCCCAGAGAGTAAACAACCAATCATGTCCCTTAAACTGTGCCAAATACCCATGCTCATAAGTTACACACTCTCTCTGCATAACACATACACACACGCGCACACACACACACACACACACACACACTGAGCTCTGGTTCAGCTGCTGAGACGCACACCACACACCGCAACCTGTAAACACAAAGCCACGAGGCTGTTCCGCAGAGTAACCAACCACAAGACTGTAACTACAAGTCCTTAAACCCACACTCAGCCTGGCAGACCGTGTCCCCACACAAGACCTCTGGGTTCTGGGAGGGGCCTGGTAACCGTGTCCCCATAAAAAGGTCAATGGAGTGTGTGTGTGTGTGTGATTGTGTGTTAAGGGGTGCGTATTTGTGGGGACATTTGGAGATATTCAGTTCCATCAGAGTTAGTTAAGGGGTATATTGCCTGTGTGTATTCGTGGCGACCTATGGGGATATTCAGTTTGAATGAGTGTTACTGCAGGGGGTACAGTTCTAGCAATATTTCGGGGACCATTGATGAAGGATCATGGCGGTGGGAAGTGTGTCCTCACTGCATACCTCGGTCATGTATGACGACTCCGAAGTGTGTGTTGGGGGTCTTCTCCACGGGGACTTTGGGAGGGGGCCGACACGACGGGGGCCTTGGAAGGGTTCCGATTGGACGAGGTGGTCTTTTCTGAGGGCACACGGGAACCGACAGTTATTACAGTGTTGTTTCTTCATTATCACTTTACTATCACTCTCATTCTCACTCTCACTCATTGGTACTACACAAGTAATGTCCTATTACTGTGGAGTTGAATTATCAATAAGACACATTGAAAATGTTTTAATAAAACAACTATAGAACCAACTGAAATCTGAATGACAAGAAGGAGAGGGGGGTGTGTGGAGGCTTGGATGGGTGGGGGACTGGACTGACCTTTCCCGGTGCGGAAGGTGAGCATGGCGGGCTGGCCCTCCCCGGCAGTGCTGCGGGCAACCATCAGCACCTCGTACAGACTGGACGCCTCCAGCTCAGACAGACGCAGTGTCTTCTCGCTGCCCGGCACTCGAACCGTGTACCAGCTGCCCACCACCGTACCCAGCTCATCCACCTGAACACACACACACACACACACACACACACACACACACACAAAAACACACACCCGCAAAAAAATAAATAAAGACACACACACATATGAAGAAGCACACACACACGCACACCCACACAGACACACACACACACACATTTACATTCAGAAATGTACATACATACATAGAAAGACAAAGACATGGTCACACATACATACATTCACAAAGACACACACATACACACACATGACAAACAACCAAGGAAAAAAAGGACAATAATCTTAGTTTTATTCCTAGATATATTGCTTTCCATTCAAGCTTGCATGATGACGGGAACGGCCTCAGAAATGGTACCTGAGGGAGATTTATGTCACATTTTCCGGCTGCCAACACACTCTTAGCTAGTATCAAAACTATTTTATGGTCAAAGCGGGCTTATTAGACATGCAAACACTGGCTTTTACAGAGGAAATGACCAGGTCTCCATTCAGCAGGGTCCTGTGTTGACCCTCCTCGTTTTAACGAGCATTACACAGCGCTTCCAGCTGGTTACAACACGAAACGCTGCGGCGACGCGTTCAAATTAGCCATGTAAAACCATGTGATTAAACTCTCCATTCAGAAAACTAAGAGAGGTCTATTGTGTATTGTGGTGTATTAATACACTGATGTATTGATTCAGTAGTAAGTTTTTCGGCAATTAAATGTACAGTCTCCAAGTTCGACTATTCTGTAACTTTATTATTCAAATAAAGTCATGCATAATAAAACGTCGAGAGAGAGATATATAAAAATGAATAAACAATCATCATCCCATGCTTTAAGCAACTCGCTATCTAATTACCTAAATACCATTCCTCAGTGCAAAGGAAAGTTTCAGAATGTTAGATCAACAGACAGTTGCTTGCGAACGGTAACTAGCTAACAGTCACAAGCAAACAGCGGTCCTGCGGACAGTGGCTAGCGGACAGTGGCTAGCGAACAGTGGCTGTTGGGTCTCACCTTGCGGTATTTGACGAAGTAGGCGTTAATCGGACTGCCCCCATCCCGCCCCGCCCGCCACTCCAGGTCGTAAACGTCGGGCTTGTGGGTCTGGGGCGGGCTGATGATGATTGGCGCTTCTGGAGTCGGCCAATCACTGCTCTTCTCTGCTGTGTTGATGGGTGGTCCGAAGGAGTCCCCGCCTCCAAACCCATCATCCTGTGTTAGGAAGGGCTCCTCCCACTTGTCGCTCTGCATCGGCTGATTGGACGGAACCGCTTCTAGCTCTTCTATGGTGGAGTCTGCCTGGTGCTCTGTGAGGGAGAGAGAGAGAGAAAGTGGGGATATTTCAATATGGAAGATACACAATATAGAGAAACAAAAAACAGCCAATGTTTGCTTAGTAAGTTTTAGTTTGATTGGCTAAAACTCGTCACATGATATTTCTTGCTGTGTTTTGCATGACAGGGGACAGTAACCCTTCAAGATTATTATGCAGATTGTAATGAAATGCAATTTCTTTATTTGTTTTGATTCCCATTTTTTTATGCTTTAAGTATATCCCCATAGCACCTGCCTTTTGGATTTTGCATCATTGTTTTGGGGAAGGAGTATGTTTTTATTGTTTATTTACTATTTAGTAATCTAGTCATTACCCATCACTGTTATCCAGAGCCACGACAACTGCAGCCACTACCCTTTCCCCTTACCAGACTCCAACACATGTGGGAATTGCAGTCCACTACGGCAACCGCCAGCCAGGAGATCATGGAAAGTTTTACCATGAAGAACAGGTCTTTCAATCGCCATTTAATACCGAGGCCAGCACATAATCAGTCTTTGTTTGGTTGCTCTCACATTAAGAAGTAAGGCCAGGGCTAGCTAATTCCACCTGGGGAAACCATGCGAAGCAGGGAGCTCCTATAATAACTAACCTTAGCTGAGTGGGCTCACTGCTGGGATGGAAATGAGGCAGACTCACGTTTGGCATACAAAGTGGGGACCAGAAAATTAAATAGAAAACCTGAGCAGCACAAGGGGGAAGTAAGCCAGGCTAGGCTGATCGCAGGTGTTCCCCCACAGCATCCTGGGCCCAGGTTTTTTTTTTTTTTTCAGTGCGTGTGTGCTATGTATATGTGTGTGTGTGTGTGTGTGTGTGTGTGTGTGTGTGTGTGTGTGTGTGTGTGTGTGTGTGTGTGTGTGTGTGTGTGTGTGTGTGTGTGTGTGTGTGCGTGTAGACAACTTCTATGAGCTGTCGGCTATCATCCGAGCTTAGGGACCTTCTGCAAAGTGCAAAACGGAAAACGGTGTTGTTGTTTTTTCAGTGCTAAACAAATATTTTTATACTTTTAATAATTGTAATTGATTTATTCTTTGAATTGCAATGCCTTGATTTTAGTGAGGTTAGTACACAGTCATAGCTATAAATGCAATGGTAGGCCTACTAATAATTGGCATAATAATTTATTTAGGTGTTTCGGTTTTCGGCCTTGGTTTCCTCATTTTCGGTTTTCGGTTTCGGCCATGAATTTTCATTTCGGTGCATCCCTAATGTGTATGTGTATGTGTATGTATGTGTGTATGTGTGTGTGTGTGTGTGTGTGTGTGTGTGTCTGTGTGTGTGTGTGTGTGTGTGTGTGTCTGTGTGTGTGTGTGTCTGTGTGTGTGTATATGTGTAATTGTATGTGTATGTGTGTGTGTGTGTGTGTGTGGTACGGGGACTGGGTCACTTTACAAAACAAACAGGCCCCCGAGCTGGTAACGCTAGCCCTGATCCCGAGGATGCAGCCAGCTGCCACACATTCCACGCACCGGCCGTTAAAATAGCGGAGAGAATCAGACCCCAGTAGCACATCCACAGTCCTACACGCTCCTCTCTCCATCGCTCTCTCTCTCCCTCTGTACTCGTTATCTCGATAACTCAATAGTGTCCAGAAGCTTAATCCTTGCATTCCCCGTCTCTTGAAACTTGAGGGGCGCTAGGACCCTGGGACACTCCCGGTCGTATTGAACGACGGCGCTCTCTCATACATCCTCAATAAGAGCCACCACGCACACACACACACACACACTACACCTGGACAGAGACAGATACCTCCTCAGGGAAGGGTCAGTCCGTTCAGAGAGGAGCACCTGGGGCTGGGACTAAACCATAGCTCGGGTAGGGAGGGGGTTTAGTGCCCCGTCCGGACCAGGGGGAGCTGGCTCTCTTGACAGGCTGGTTTACGCACACGGACTGCTGGCGCTTTACTATTGGTTTTAGTGTAGGGAGGGGAAATACCAAGGCGGACACTCACACATATACTTAAACAGCCAAGCTGCTATCCATAAATAAACAGAGTGGTCTACCTTTACTGCCCATGGAATGCGATAAGCTCCTCTTTGGCCCGTTGCCTTGACGACGACGGAACACCACACCACACACACACACACACACACACACACACACACACACACACACACACACACACACACACACACACACACACACACACACACACTGACCTTTAAAATACCTCCGTGCGCCCGGGCGTTATCAGCACGTTCTGGGTGGCGTGCACGAGAGGCCGAGCACACACAAAGCTCAGCGTAAAGAGTAAAGTATCAATCTCTGCCTTTCACAAGACCGGTGTGTGTGTGTGTCTGATAGCGAGTGCGTCTGCGCCATTGTGTGTTTGTGCTGGTGGTTAAAAAGACTGAGCGTGTGTGTCTGTGTGGGTGTGTTAGTAAATGTTTGCCAGCGTGCTCTAGTGTTTTGTGTGTTCGTGAGCATGCATGTGTATGTTATCGTGTGATCATGTGTTTGGGAGCATGGGTGCTTGTGTGTGTGTGTGTGTGTGTGTGTCTAGTCTGTGTGTGTGTCTAGTGTGTGTATGTTTGGAAAGAGGCATTTTAACCAAACCTGACCCAGTGTTATCTGATTTTAACAGCCTGCTTCTGTACAGTATATATCATCGTGGGGGAGTTTGAGAAATGGGACTCTGGACTCTGGAATGGTGTGAGAGGGGTGAGGGGGGAGGCTGGGGGTGAGGTGAGGGAGGGGGGGGGGGGTATCCTGGGGTTGATGTGTTAATAAATAAGAGGTGGTTGTGTGTGATGCTGACAGTTGGGTGGTCTGTTCCTCGTCATGAGGTCCACCACGGCCATCACTTGCATTCCAGCGGCCCGGGGGGGGGGACGGGGGGAACGGCCCTGGCCCGGCGGCCCAACAAAGATCACTCTCACTGGGGCCGCAGGAGAGGGGAGCTGCACCTCCCCTGGAGCTCCTGCTGGAGGTGCAACCTCACTGTGGTTTGTACACAAACACAGACGCGTATACACATGCACACACACACACACACACACCGAGTACATGCGTGCATAGACACACACAGTGAGCAGAATGTGGCAGGCGTTTACATTCAAAAGAAAAAACACAATTGTGTGTACAGAAATTGTTGCACCACTCACAGATCCAAGCACACACCGAACACACGCACACACACACACACACACACACAGGCACACACAGGCACACACAGGCGCACAAACCCACACAGCCGCAATGGATTTGCGTGGCCCTACACAGATATGTAGGCTGAGGTTCACTCAACAAGTGAGTCAACCAGCTCATAACATGGCTAGATTCACACAAGACCTTTCTCATTTCCTCTGCAATCCTCTGATATATGAAGCGCTCTTCATGCGGGATCATGGATCATGGATCACACACGTTTATGAAAACAAACACAGATACACGGGCAGGCTACAGTGTTGTATAGTACGTACGTGGTTGGACGGTAAGCATGGCTGACGACTGGACCGAGCCAATCCCGTTGTCCAGCAGGCACTGGTACACACCCTGGTCTTTCGGCATCACTTCCGTCAAAACCAATGAGGATCCCGAGATCTGAATACGTTGGGAGGCGGGGCTTAGTTGGTGGGCATTGAACAGCCAGGTGATGTTGGGGGCGGGGTTTCCACGCGGCACACAAGTGAAGCGGGCCACAGACCCGGAATGGACGGTCTGGTCACTCGGACCCTTCACCAGGGAGGCTGGCTCTGTGGGAGAGGAGGGTAGAGGAGAGGAGGAGAGGAAAAGAGGAAGAGAGGAGAGGAGGGAAGAGAAGAAGAGGAGAGGTGACAAGAGGAGGAGAAGAGAGGAGGGGACAGGAGAATAATTATTGACATTATTTGATTTGTAGCCAATTTTAAGCACTCACACACATTTGGTAAAACAACAAATGCAAAGCCATACAAATGAATACGAATGATAATATAATAAAATAACAAATATGTCGGGAGAATTACGAACTGAACCAGTCAGAACCATCAGTGAACCAAACCAGTTAACAAGCGGCCACTACAGTAACTCATGAAATAACCACACAGTAGAAGGCACGACAGCGCCTCATCCATCAGACCCACTAGCATCAACAACACAACAACAACAACAACAACGACGACAACAACGACGACAACAACAACAACGACAACAACAACAGCAGCAGCAGCAGCGGAGACATGGGCAGCCTACCCAGTACAGTCACAGTGTAGTTGCTGCCGGTCTGCGTGCCCTGCTGCGTCTGCACGCTGCACCGGTAGTCCCCGGCGTCGCTCCTCTTCACTGAGCCCAGCACCAGGTTGGCGTGGCGGAGGGACCGCGTCTCCCCCAGCTCCAGCAGCTTGCCGTCCTTCAGCCATCGTAGCGCCGGAGTCGGGCCGCCCCCACCACTGCCACCACCAACACCGCCGACACCGCCGCTCACCACACACTCCAGTGTCAGCGGCTGGGACAGCGTCACGGCAACGGCGCTGGGGACGCTGGGAAACGAAATGGTCGTGGTAGGGGAGGGGCTGCCGACGGTAGCGTCTGGCAGGGGACATGGAAAAGGGGGAGGGGTTAGGATGTGGGGGTACCACCACGCAGACACGAACACACACACACACTGTAAAGCTTATGAGGACCCTATTGTCAGAATGAAAGGGTAGCATCTCCTCACATTTGGGACTCATTTGGTTTTCTGTTCTATTATGTCCAGATGCATTGTATACAAACCACTACTGTGAAGGTAAATGATATATACATTTTGTACATAATCCAAACATTGTCCATTGTTAAAGTCTGCAAAAGTAATTTCCGTCCTGTGGTGTGTTTGTGGGGCCTAGAGTGTGTTGTTCAGAACTATACGTTCCGGAACAAACCCTACTCCTACTGTTGCGGCCCTGTACTTCTGCTGTGACACCTACACTTATTGTCTGAGATTAATAAAGAAGGGACATCGTATTTTATAAAACAATGGTCACGTTATATCTTGCTGAGGGCCAGACTTACGTTTGACGGACAGCTTGGTTCCGTGGGTCTGGACCTTGGTTTCCCCGGTAACGGGGTTGTACGAGCCACACTTGTACATGCCCTGGTGCTGCGAGGTCACAGAGAGGATCTGCAGGTTCCCCGATGGGAGCACCAGATATTCACCTGGAGAGAGGACGCCCCAGAACAACATGAAGTCTAAAGGAACATAGCTTCACTTACTTATGCCAGTGGAATAAGAGTTTTTGTATGACATTTTTTATAAACAATATTTGTGTTGTTGCCTTCCTATTTCATTGTGTACATTAAGAGCTAACTACACAACAAACCAACAAGGGACCAGGGGAGGTGTGTACCTGAAGACTCTTCCAGCCAATCCCCTCGCACCTTGAGCCTGGGCAGAGCGGGGGGCTGGCTGGGGGGCAGTGGGCACTCGATCACCACACTGCTGTTCTCCTGGACCACCAGGGACCTCCTCTTCACCTCCTCGTAGTCTGAGATCTCTATCGGGGCGAGAGACATAGGGGAAGAGCAACGGCGAGAGACAGAGAGAGAGAGCAGAAAGTGTGAAAAAGAAGAAGAAGAAGACAAAAGGGGAGAATAAAAGGAAGTAATGTTAAAGTGGGAACATAGACAAAGAGGTAGAGAAAAGAACAGAGGGAGACAGCGAAATAGGAGAGAGAAAGTCTTCAGTCAGAAGTATTCTCCATATAACACCACAGAGTGATTCAGAGTCCAGACAGTCCAGACAAACAGGGCAGCTGGAGCGGAACTTCTTGCCGCTGCTGTAATAAATAATTCATAACTAAAGAAGGAAACAGGTCCAGAACCAAGGCCGAAACACGCACCCCGCCAGAGGAAACATGCACTGTGCTGTCAGGAAGGCCCCAGCTCATTAAGGAGGCCGGTCAAGAGGTGTCTGGAAGCGTGCCTGAATGAAAAGCTGCCAGCTACTTCCTTCCTTCCTGTTAAGCCACTGAGCTGCCCACACACAAACACACACACACACACACACACACACACCTCACACACATACACATGCCTGACACAAGTGTGCCTGGCACTGCCTTCCTCCTGCAAAGACTAACTTCCTGTTCCTGTCTGAACGCTTTGATGTGAAATAGGAGCTGGAGGAGCTCTGTGTGTGTACGAGTGTGTGTGTATTTATGCATGTGTGTGTGTGTGTGTGTGTGTGTGTGTCTGCACAAATGTGTGCCTAAGTCCACATCAATGTAGATGTGTGTGAACTTTGTCTGCACGCATGAAAGCGTATGTATTCCTGCAGATCTGCTAGCAAGCTGCATGTCTAGCTCCTTAACAGGCATAGCATGTGGCTAACTAAGTGTGTCGAGGATAGAAACTAGCAGGAAGTGAATTTCCCTGTTGCACGAGCGGTGATCTATTACCGATGGAACTTGACCGTCACATCAGGTCACCCCACAGTACTAGATATCAGCCCTACTCCGAGTGTCACATGAACCGTGTTCATGTGACACCACCCAGACATTCTCCTTACCGGCGATGGCCACGTGTGCATGGCTGCTAGCTACTGCCAGCCCACGGCCCAGGCGCGCCACGCACTGGTAGACCCCCTGGTGGCGGGGCTGGAGGGAGGAGATGGTGAGGGAGCCCTCGCTGAGCGTCACCCCAGGCAGGGAGGCCCTGTCCAGGGGCAGGCCTCCGAAGAGCCAGGACAGCTCCACCGCGGGGGGGTTGGCTGTGCACCGCAGTCGCGCCACAGAGCCCAGACTCTGGAGCACCGACACGGGCTCGGACCGGAACCAGGGGACCTCCACCGCTGGAGGGAGGGAGGAGAGAGGGAGGGAGGAGAGAGGAGGGAGTGGAGGGAGGGGAGAAGGGTTAGGATCAAATAGGAACCAGATATCAGTGACATCTCAGGGGACAACCAGGACCTTAATAGTAATTAATAAATGGTTGATGGTGAGTAACATTTTGAACCCTCAACCCTCAAGATTTAGCCAGGTTCAAAAGAGAGCTAGATGCTAGCCCGGGATCCACTAGAGAGCTAGGCTAGGTGCTAGCTGTAGACTCACCTGAGCAGCTGACGAGAAGGGAGTGGCTGAGACACAACCAGGCCGACACTAGGACCCTGAGGCCACCGTCCATGGTGACCTTCGAAGCCCGCCAGTAGCCGTGTTGCCTTGTACGCACGCCTTCGACCGCTCAGTAAACAGGCCTGGAACAGAAGAAGAAGAGAGGCACTGCATTACTATTACTGTTACACTATACACTGTCATTTAGCACAGGCCCCTAACCAAGGAGACTTACAGTGAGTCAAGATACATGTCATTAAGGAGCAGGTAGTGGTTAGCGGTCTCACTATTCAGCACCACATTAAATCCAAACACAGAAACCCTACTGTTGGCGCGGGAGAACATACACACACACAGACACACACACACACACAGTCAGCAAGAAGAGCCAGAGAAGACGACGTCTTCAGAGTTGTGGACTATAGCAGAGCTTTAGACCTCGTCTCAAGTGGACCAGGTTTCTAGGTGATCTGGTTTCTAGTGGACCAGGACGGTTTCTAGCAGACCAGGTTTTTAGTGGAAGGGAGCCAGGTTTCCAGTGGACAAGGTCTCTAATGGACCAGGTCTCTAGTGGACCAGGTCTCCAGTGGACCAGGTCTCCAGTGGACCAGGTCTCCAGTGGACCAGGTCTCCAGTGGACCAGGTCTCCAGTGGACCAGGTCTCCAGTGGACCGCTGAATGGCCGCTGTCTCTTTGTGTCTGGGCAGCCAGTGGGTGGTGGTGGGGGAGGGGGGGGGGTCAAGAGAAAAATATCTATTAAGTCCCAAATGAATCCTGGATCCCGTTCTTCTGTCTAATCTTCCTGACACATTCCCCCCTCACACACTCCTTGATCTGCACCCCCTCCCCTTTCACCTCCGCCCTGACCCCTCTCCTCCTCGCCCACTTGAGTGTCCTCTCCAAGACTGGTATGTCCTCCCCTCCCTTCTCCCTCCCTCCCCCCCACTGGGCGGGGTGAATGTGTGTGTGTGTGTGTGTGTGTGTGTGTGTGTGTGTGTGTCCCACCCTCTCTTAATATCACTCTCTTGTCACACTGAGCGGCTTCCTCTAAGGGTCACTGTAGCCTGACGTGCACGGCCTGGATAGCACACACACACACACACACACACACACACACACACACACACACACACACAAACACGTGTGCACAGACGAGCGAGTGAGAGCACCCAGTAGGTGAACGAGAGAGTAAATGTAATTAGGAGCATTCCTGACCCCCCTCCTCTCAGCGGACCCTCCTCCTGTCTTTTCTATAAGAGTAATCCAGGGGCCGTGCTTTGATCCCAGGCCCCTATGTAGCTAACCGGGGCCCTGGGGGGGGGGAGGGAGAGGGGGGGAGGGGGGGGGGCGTGTGTGTGGAGTGGAGGAGGGGGGGGGGGGGGGAGGGCTGGGGGTGTTATTGATGAGGACAATAGCCACCCAGCTGTGATGATCATCTTCACAACTGACGGTTTGGTGGCTCGCAAAGCACCCGCCTGAAGGAGGGAGGGAGTGTCGAGGTGGAGGAGGCAGGGGAGGTGATGGCTGGTTGAGGGAGGGAGGGAGGGAGAGATGGAGAGAGCGAGGGATGGAAGAAGGGCAAGATAGAGAGAGGGAGAGGTGGGCGAAAAGTGGGGCAGGCCGGAGCGGGGGACGGGAGGGAGTAGGAACAGGAAATAATAAACTTTCCCAGCTCAGGCACCACGCCCCCACTTTTCACCCCAGGGTCAAGGGTCAGGTAGGAGTAGTGAGAGAGGGAGAGCCGACGGGTGTCTGGTGGCCCTGCAGCAGCCCCCAGGGGTCACCTCTCTGTCTCCCACCCCCTTCTCTCTCTCCCTCTTATTTTCACACACACTCACACACACACACACACACACACACACACAAGACACACACTCCATTGA
>NW_028178956.1:7500-8660 GCF_964030765.1 Micromesistius poutassou | reverse complement strand
CACGCTGCTGCGGTGCCCATAGACCGGTCCACTATGACGATTTGGCTCTTGATAGATGGCATCTAAAGCACCTTCATAGACTGTTATGCATTACCAGATCTAGACCTCTGAAAGCTGTTCATTCATTAATCCAATTTCCTGGGTGTATGCATGTGTGTACGTGTGATAAGACGGCACTTTATCGATCCGAGACGGGAAACGCGCGAGGCGCGCATGTCTGTGTGTGTGTCTGTGTGTGTGTGTGTGTGTGATGTCAACGTGCACACGTGCACAGTGCTCTAGCGTGAAATCAGGGAGGGGAAGGCTTGCCAGCGTCCGTACTGTACTGCACCCTACCTACGCCCCACAGCTGCTGCTGCTGCTGCCGCCGCCGCTCCTGTACCTCTCTCACTCCCTGAGACCCTAACTTGTGACGGTTTGCCTTCATGTGCACGGGTTGGGTTCTTGGGAGCTGCGAGGGGCGCTCACACATCTCACCACCGACTGCTGGCTAACCACGCTAACGCCACCCGGGACGGACGCTAGCGGGACGGACGGACGGACGGACGCTGGCTCTCTGAGGCACCGCAGGGGCAGATCCACCCCCACCGCCAGCGAACGAGGAGACAGAGAGATAGAGACACAGAGAGAGAGGAAGAGACGCAGAGAGAGAGACAGAGAGACAGAGAGAGAGAGAGAGAGCGAGAGCGAGCAGGGAAAGAACATTAGCTTTCATTCATTCATTGGTGGGGGGGGGGGGGGGGGGGGGTGGGGGGGTGGTGCTGTGGGGGGCAGGGGGGGGGGGGAGGCTCCAGAGCGAGGCATTGCTGCATGCGGAGCGTAGGGGCTACAGTGCTCGGCCAATGGAATGTGGGCGTGAGGGGGGTCATGTGACCGGGACCGGGCGAGATGACTGGACCGGGGTTTTTCCCGGGTTAGGGTGGTGACGGTACGCTGACACGACGTCTCACAGAACAATGGCGCAGGCCACCGCCACAGCCAAGGAGTAGGAAATAGGACATGGTCCGCAGAGTGGGCATGCCCATCCTCATTGTTAAGCCCCGCGTCTCTGCATTTCTTTGACCCGCGACCGAGGGCCGAGCACTGTGTTAAGACCGCGTGGAGACGATAGGGAGGGGAGGCTGCCCTGGGGCGTGTTCACAAACACGTGCACGAGATGT
>NW_028178956.1:0-2500 GCF_964030765.1 Micromesistius poutassou | reverse complement strand
CATTAACATTCTCCTCGGCCGGCCCTGCCTTCAATGCCTCCCACCCTGGACAAAAGACTGTGTGTGTGTGTGTGTGTGTGTGTGTGTGTGTGTGTGTGTGTGTCTGTGTGTAGGTAAATTGTGCATATGTGTGTGAGTGTAGTATGAGTTTGGCTGTGTGTGTGTGTGTGTGTGTGTGTGTGTGTGTGTGTGTGTGTGTGTGTGTGTGTGTGTGTGTGGGTGTGCACGCTTGTGTGTGTGTGGGTGTATCAGAGGAACTAAGGCAGTCTGGGAGTGTGTGTAACTGTGAGTAAGATGAGGAGAGAGAGAAAGAAAGAGGGCAGAAGAAGAAGTGAAATCAGGGCCAGGCGTCGGCTGCTTTGATTTGGACTTAAACCCTCAACATTTTCCCCTCAAATCTATCCTCCTCTTTCTGGGCAACAAATCTTTCCTATGCTGAAAAAAACAACCTTCTAAAAGATCTTTATTTTAAGGTCAGGTAGATCTATGCTTGTGTTGAAGTCTTCAATGGAGTTCAGTGAATTGGGTTTTAGACACAGAACAGAGCAGCACAGAATCATCATAAAACAATAAAGAAGAGGGTAAAAGAAAATATTCTTGGTCCTTTGTGCAAGGAGGGGGAATAATCAATCAGTCAAAATAAAGGAATTTCATGTATAATGAAGAGGCAATAGGCTTATTAAGAATGTATCACGAGGAAGGAGATTGTAATATCCACGAGGCATACTGGGATCATTATACAACGATCATCAATGCAAAATGAATTTAATCAAGAGTGAAATATTGCACTAATTATATTATGATTACCAATTTATATTTAAGCTTTTTTCACAAAGAAGAGATGCATAAAAGCAATACCTAATACGGTCGTTATTTCAAGTTCATACAGAAAAAAAATAAGGTAATTCCTCCAGACTATAGATGATGTTTTGAAATGTTTAAGAGGAATTTTCTATTTTGAAGAAATATGTTTTGTTTTGTCCATTTCACGTGATGTTGATTGAAAAAGAAAAACTATTGTGTGTGCAGAACTTAATTTTTTTTGTGCTCAATGCTGTTTACATTCTTTTTTGAAATACAAAATACAATATATTCCAGATGTGTGCGTACAAAAAACCTCACTCAAACTTAACAAAACAAACACGGAACTGTTAACAGGCGGAGCATGTGTCGGTTATTGCCGTTAAAGTCTGCGATGCTAATCAAATCAATGAATCCGGGGCGCCCCATTGGCCAGGACCACCACTTACCATAAAGATGGTGCTCAGACATCTTAAACAGTCACTTAGTTTTGTGCTCTAGAGATACTCGTAAACACTACGTGACACGTGTGTACCTTAATTCATGTTAACATTAATGTACAAAATGGTGCAAACTTCCTATTTTATGCTTTGAGTATCAAACATGTCTTTGGTTAAATCAATGGCTCACAGAGAAAAGTCGCTCTAGTTAATGTCAGTAGAAAGTCTGCGAAGAGCACTCATCAAAGCATTGGACAGTTTGACAGCCATGTCAGAGGAACATATCACGTTTACCTCCTAATCCTCTCCTTATTGTTCCATTCTTAGATATAGAGGTGTTCATGACATTCATGTTGCCACAATTTATAATGAATGTATGTGTGTGGTGTCCTTATTAAAATGTACATCCCATCGCAATGTCCCTCAGTAGAACTCACTGTAGAAGTGTCTAACTTTAATAAAACTGGCTACCCAGAAAACAAGAAAAAAAAAAATGATTATCAGTACTTAAATAATGTATTAGTGGTACTAGTGGTAGTACAAATAATGTACTACCACTGTATTTTATAACGTGGTTGTGTCCTGGCGGTTGTGTTGAACAGCAGATGTGTTAAAGGACTTGTGATGTGCACTACCAAGCAGTCCACACTGTCACGACTACTATGCACATATCTCTCTCTCTCTCTCCGTCACGTCACTCTCTCTCGCTTTCCATGTCTCTCTTGCTCTTTCTCTCTGTCTCACTTTCTATCTCTCTTTCTCCATGTCACTCCCTTTCTCTTTCTCCATGTCTCTCTCTTTTTCTTCTCTTTCTCTCCCCCCCTCCCCCCTCCCCATCTACTGAAGTCCTTTCACAATGAATGGCAAGGTACGATAATAGCCTTCAAGATGCCATGGAAACGCGTTTTTTTTCTCTCCAAAGCATTAATGATGGAGGAATCTAACTCTTTTTTTTAAACACCGACATTCACACACCCGTGCTATTTACACGATTACATTTTTACCGACTAATTAAACTTTTCAATCTCAATTTATTTCCCCAACCAATTTCTTTATTTTTTTGTTTATTGTGTTTTTTTTTTCTCTGATCTGTTGAATCACAAGGTTATTTAAACAACAAACGTTGACACAAAACTGAAATGGCAATCCAATAAATCCTCTTGACTCTGAATATCAATAGTACTCGCCAGCTTTGTTTCATATTCCTGTTGCACATGGCCCTTCAGAAAATGGGGTTATCTGAGGCTGCTCGACACACA
>NW_028178957.1:0-9705 GCF_964030765.1 Micromesistius poutassou | reverse complement strand
TAAGTGTGTGTGTGTGTGTGTGTGTGTGTGTTTAACGCCTTACAAACTAATTTCCACCGAGCCTGTTAGCCCAGCAGCAGTGGTGCGCTGAAGGAGCCTTATTCCTTTGGGGGCTGTTCCTTTGTATGTATATATTCATCTTACGGAGCGAGCAGCCAGCAAATGTTTCGATGAGTACTACATAATCAACCTAGTGAAGGAGCACACAAAAAAATCCACCATTCCTCACTTTATTCTCTCTTCTGTCTCTGTCTATCCACTCCCATGTTCCCGCTAAGTATTGAAGGGGTTGGGGGAGGTGGGGGGGGGGGGAGGAATAAATGGCATTTGCATGGATTAATTAATAGACTGAGCTGACTCAATGTAGCTGACTTTAGCAGACAGCTCAATGTGAACGCAGCCCGGGGAGAGGGCTGTCTGCACCCGGGCGAGACTTAGCACAAAAATCTCACTTTAGCCTACAGTCTACATGGGCTGTGATGGACACAAATATAGTCGGTTTACAGTGGGTGTGTGCGTGTGGATGTGTGTGTGTACATATGGGCATATGTTCATGTGCGTGTGTGCATGCATTTGTGTGGGTGTGTGTACGTGTGTGTGTGTGTGTGTGCGCAAATAGGAATATGTTCATGTGTGTGTGTGTGGTGTGTGTGCATGCGTTCAAGTCTGTGTGTGTGTGTGTGTGTGTGTGTGTGTGTGTGTGCATAAGGCATATATTTATGTGCATGTGCATGCGTTTGTGTGCGTGTGCATGTGTGTGTGTGTGTGTGCATGTGGGCATATGTTTCTGTGAGTGTGTGCCTGCGTTTGTGTGTGTGTGTGTGTGTGTGTGTGTGTGTGTGTGTGTGCATATAGGCATATGTTCATGTACGTTGTGTATGCGTTTGTGTGTGCATCTGTGTGTGCGTGTAGAAATGATTGATGTGGGGAATCGAGAAGGAAGAGTTAAATGAGGGTCTAACGTGTTGAAAGCAGAACTGATGGTTCCAGCATTCGTCTGAGTTAGGCATCATGGCTGCTTCTGGTATTTATGTGCAAACAGCAGTCCAGAATTACCCTATAGCCCTAAACATTCTGTCAATATGAAAGCCGCACACACTTTTCAAATTGAAGTGCAGGACTTTAAAGCTAAGCATCAGTCTCTTCCTAATAGATGCCATCAAGGTCTTGCATGCCTTGCCTCCGTTTTCAGTTTCCAGAGCATTAGGCTCTCAGTTTCACATCGTACATGGTGCTAGTGGGCTAAAAAACACATGGCTTTACTATGGAATCGCCTGAAAATAATATTTTATAGATGGATACAATATCCACTCTGATTTCCTTATATCCAAAAATGTGACCTTCTCTACCTGCTGTATCACTCAGCCACATGCCAATCAGTAGAAAAAATATCTCTATAAAATGACTGCTCCTTCAATATAACGGGTTTCATATAATGATCGCAGGGTTATTACTGAGCAGTGGTAATCCTTATGGTCGTGGAAATTAAAGTCAAGTATTAGCCAAAGCTGCTGATAATCAATATCGTAAGCTTTTAAGTTTTAATGTTGAAAATACCTTCATGGAGCTGTTTTATTCCTGTTTAATTGATTGATTATTCTCAATAGACCTCTGAAGAATAAGTCCCGCCTCCGAGGCTCCCGGTTCCCTTGGTCAAATGTCTATGGGGATATAACATGGCGTTTTTGAATGATCGTACATAACAAACTCTGTAGGTGGCGAAGAAGTAAAAGCTGCGTCACATTTTGAACTACCCACTTTTTAAAATCTAGTTTCCACTGAAGTTTTGGATTGTCGGTGCCGTTAAAAGTTAACTATTATGAAGAAGCATTATGCTAACGCGAATCTGCGTAGACTTTGGACGTCACAACTCTCCCAAGTGTGTAGTTCAAAACGTGACACAGCTTTTACTTCTTTGCCACCTACAGAGTTTGTGATGTACGATCATTCAAAATGCCATGTTATTTCCCATAGACATTTGACCGAGGGAACCGGGAGCCTTGGAGGCGGGGACTTATTCTTCAGCGGTCTATTGAACAAGGTAAGGACTTTGAAGAAGCCCCAATTACTCCTAGCCACCGCCTGTCCAGGGAGTTTATGTTGCTTCTGCTGAGGTTTGTCCATTCGACTTAAAACAAAACAAACTAATTGTCCTGGCTGCCATCGACCTTTTAAATAACTCAATGTGGTTTTCATATCGTACTTGTTGCACAGTTAGGCAATCGTTTATAGTTAGTCTGACTGTGGCGGGATTACTGCTGGCTGTACAGCTAATTGCCCTTTTCGGATAATAAAGATATCCTTGATCCTCGAGCCTTGATTGGTTTGATCTGATTGGATGATCACTGGGTAGCTCTGTATATTGATCTACTGACTGGCATTAGCATGTATGCAGAGCTACACCAAATCTCGTCTGTTTCTTTCCCCACTTGTGCTAGCGTTGCTGATTTCATCAGGGTTTACATAATGACATGAGGGAAATATAAACCCTCCTGGTCACAGTGATGCCGTTCTCCAGCTCGGGGGAACTAGAAGGACTGCATGTGCAGGTTAGATATGGAGGGGAATAAACTGAGCAGAGCAAAGATCGCATTAAAATGGGTTAGAGGCACTGATAGAGTCAAAAACCAAACTCAATCTTTGATCAGTAATTGTAAAACAGATCGACTGCAATTAAATGATGAGGGAAATGTATTACTGGAGGGATGTTGAACAAAATAAAGATATATTCAGCCTTGGAGAAATACTTTATTAACTTAATACATTACTACTCATTTAGCAGACTTGGTAGACTCAGATCCACGGAGTTGTTACGGAGTAGGTCAGGGTTCTGGCTCAAGGAGGCCAACAGGGTCATGTGGACACAGCCTGATCAAAGCCAGTGTGTTAAGGCTGGGCGTTGAACCCCCCATCCAGTACACCATCAGTGACTCTTTCCCCTAGTGCCGTTTTATCGCCAGGTCTCGTCCATCCATCCATCCATCTCATGAGCTGGATGGATGGAGATGTTTAGCTGTGGCTTGGCCTTTTGAGGTTGGCCTTGTTTTTTTTCTATTTGTTCAGTCTAGTCCCTGAATTTGTTTTTGTTATGGCGGAAATAACGGAGTGCATTTATCAAAATAACTTTTACCTAAGACCAATACAAACTTTGCCAGAAGCTCAAATCCACATATCCACATATCCTAAGTACAAAAGTATGACAATGTTTTGTCATACTTTACAGTAAAATTCAACGTCCGTCCTTCCTATTATCCTTTGTGTCGTGTTTGTTTCTCCGTCCTTACTTTGGTGCTCCTGGTCAAATTTGACCAGCCTGCTCTTACATTAACACAAAAAAGTTGATCATCACCAAATTTTATTTAACTCCCCTTTAAGCTGTAAACAATGTCTCAGACTACTGGTTTACATGAATAACTGCAGTGAATATACAAAGAATAGACACAGAAATTGTGTGTGTGTGCAGTGATGATGGTGGATTTGTGGGTCACCCATTAATTTCCTATGGCGGTCATTTTTGACCAGGAAGTCTGACTAAACCACTCAAAATTCAATGAAAGTGGTGATCAGCAATTGTATCTGTTCAAATGCCTAGTGTGGAGGATATCATAAGGCCTCGAGACAATAAAATGTAAAACACAATATTTATGATTGATGAAAGTAGGAAATCAGTCAGATTTGACCCGAACATGACAGAAAGGTTAAACTTGCTATGGATGTTACCGCTAAATGTGTTTTCATTGAGTGTAAGTGCGTGTATTGTTTTGTATGACTTGTGTTGATGAGGTGACTGTCTTGACTCGTGGGGGGGCCCCTTTGGCCCCCCAGAGCAACAACTACCTCCACCGAACACTGAGACTAGGCCCGGGTAACCGTGGCAACAAACAACTTGATGAACCCTACCATGATGCTCTTCTGGTCCAGCCCCACTTGATGAACACAACCCTGAAGTTCTTTTGGTCGATGATCCTTATCCCGGTGCTTTTCTGGTTCAGCCTCAATTGATGTACCAATGAGGCCAGGTCTGGTCTTCTGGTCCAGCAGCGCTCTTGATGGAATGATGTCTGACGTGCAGCAGTGTGACTGTGGTTTTGAGAACCAGGTGATGCTTGTGGAATGATGGGACTTCTCTCGCCGTCTGACTTCTATTCTTTAGGTGCAGTCACTCCTATGCTCCTGGAAGCCACCTTTTTGCTTCATAATGCTACATCCATCTTGGTCTTTTGTAGTTGCTCTAATTGAAATAATTTGCTCATTCTGCCTTGCCTGTAGGGTTGTCCTGTCACTGTCATTCCTGGATATGTGAAAGCCCTTCAAATGTAGTCACTAGTGAAATATGAACTGCTTCCAGTTGGTGGGACACTGGGGAGTCACGCAGATCCCCAGACTGGCCTGGAGGGATGGATGTATTTGTACCTTCAGTATTAATTAATTAATTAATTAATTAATTAGTATTCAGTATTAATCATTGGCTTATAGTTGGGGTTTGCAGCTATAATGGCCTTGTTAAAAACTGCATTGACCTGGATAAGCAGCTTAATGGCCTGAAGATGAGCCTTGAGTATTTCACTTAAATGTCAGTAGGCTATAATCAATAATCAATATATTGCCACATTTGATTAACCACAACAAGCAGCCCCATGTTTCTTAGTCCTTTTGTGGACTTTTAGTTTACATTTGTCATCCAAAATGTCTTTCTAATCATCTAGGGCACATGTTTACTATGAACTGACTTCAATGTTTGTATCCATCCACTAGAGAGCATTAAGACCAACAGAGTCGCTAATGCAAGTCTGCCTGCCCGACACCTACCACTTGTTGCTTCATGAATAAACTCTTTTAATGAACGCATGGTCTGTGTTTTCATGCTGGTTTTGCTAGAAATGCAGGGAAATATGTTAACTTGAGATTCTATTCAGGCTCTTCTGTTTTCATGTTGCAATTCTAACTTTTAGTAATCAAATGATCGTTGAATATTATCTTTCACATTTCCATTTGGCGTTTTCTATTTTAACTGATATTTTATACTGTGACATCATTCCTAAGACAATAGAAAGCTTCAACACAATACATGCAATATAAACGCACAGAGACTATGATGAAAATAAAACCAACCAACGACCCAATACTTCCACCGTGCGACATCAGCAGCTTCAGAGAAGCTTGTTTTTTAAAGAATCCCACCATCCCTTCAGACCTCCGTCCAAAGCACAAGGCAGGCTGACTAGCTTCAGCCATAGGTCTTCCTTGCCTTGGAGAAGATTCCGGTCATGCGCTATCAGCACATGGAGAGTGCATTTAAAATGGTACTCAGCATCTTATCCTAGCTATCTTTGTATTCAGGGAATGGGTTAACCTAGTGATTGTTAGTGCTTAGCACTTGGTTCTATGAACATCCTTACTGTACCGACAGAGATATATTGTTGTTTCTCCTGACAAATGTACTTATTGTAAGTCGCTTTGGATAAAAGCAACTGCTAAATGTAAATGAGTGCGCACAGGTAGGTGGATCACTTAATTTGGGCGGAATTAGATGATTGGCCGGTCTTATAACTGGCCTGCGACAGTGAGGTAACATTAGTTTTCTTATTTTAGTCAGAGCATTTGATTTAATGATTACTGTTGGGATGCGAAGAGAAAGTCAACAAATATGACAAAAAAAGGCTACAAAAATAAATTGCCTACACTAGCTTTAAAGCGGCGGTGCCGGCAGTAGTAGCAGTAGTGGCTTACACAGGAACAGAGGGGCTTTAATGTAAAGCTGAGATGAAAATGTGACAGCCGTCACGCTGGATTAGTAAACCAAGAGGGAGGCACGAGAGAGAGACAGAGCGTGAGGGAGAGAGAGGGAGAGCGAGAGGGATCGAGACATTGAGAGAGGGAGAGGTGGGGAGAGAGAGAAAGAGACTTCTGACACTGAGCTCAGAGGAGACCGAGAACAGCAGGAAGAGCTGAGGAGAACAGAATGGATCTGGGAGACGAACAAAGGCACCGTGACAACAGTGGGAGAGGAGTCACAAAGTTAGAGCCAAGAGGACGAATGAGAGGGGAGGGGGGGGGGGGGAGAGAGGCTCGTACAAAAGGGGCGCAAACAAAGTGAGAAAAAAGGACGAGGCAGAAACAAGGTTAGAGCCAGAATTGGGGCTCCTTTGGAGTCGGAGGGAGAATGAGAAGAGGTTGAGAGAGAGGAGAACACGGGGAAAGAGAAGAGGAGGAGGAGGTACGGTGGAGTGCGGTGTGAATCATTGCTGACCTGACACTTTGGATTGTGTCTGGTCTCTAAAAGGATATAAATACTCTCCGATACAATACAATGGAATAATAATAAACCCAGAAATACATAGTGTCAGGTGATGGTGGGGGGAGCCAGGCTCCAGGATGTGCATATTCACGAGATAGAGAGCGCTACTACATCGGACTTCCCTTTTCAGCAGTCGACCTTCATGCTTTCTGCTCCACCTGGCGTCGTGCGTCTGCGAGTTCTGCTCATCGGTGCTCTCTGTCGTTCTCCCCATCTATCTCTGTGACCCTGTTTGCTGGAAGGTTTGAAGGCTGAACCCCGTTTCACAATCAGGATTCGGGATCGGTTTGTAGTGGTGGCAATCTGTCTGGGTTCCTCCGACACGCACGCACGCACACACACACACACACACACACACACACACGCGCAGAGAGTTGCCACTTTTTGAATACATGAGTGGCACCGAAACTTTTGTGTCGCTGCGACTTACTCCTCGAACCCTGATGATCTAGAAATAATGTGTGGCTATGTCTGATAAAGTGCATGTGGGTGTGTGTGCATGTGTGTGTTTGCATTCATGTGTATTTGTGTGTACATATGCGCGTGTGTGTGTGTGTGTGTGTGTGTGTTTGTGTGTGTCTATGCACGTGGTTGTGTGTGGATGTCTGTTGCTGTGTGTGCTTACATGTGTGTGTGTGTGTTTGTGTGTACATATGTGTGTGTGTGGCTGTGTCCGCTTGCATATGTGTGTGTGTCTGTAGATATGTGTGTGTGTGTGTGTGTGTGTGTGTGTGTGTGTGTGTGTGTGTGTGTCTATGCACATGCTTGTGTATGGACGTGTGTGGCTATGTGCACATGCATGTGTTTGTGTGTCTGTTCGATGTGTGCGTGCATAAGCTGTAACAGCTGGTGTTTTCATTTTTTTTGGCGCACTCTCTGTAATGTGGCTGCAACAGTTAAACAGCCCATTGGCTCCAGAAAACCCAACCACCCAATAGGAGCGCAGGGGGAGAGAGAGAGAGATAGCATCCAGCAGGTGAAATGAGAAGTGACACCATGAGGGGTTTGAATTAAAGGAAACGCAGTCTAGGGTCCAACTCCATCAAAAAGTCTGGAGAGTGAATTCACTCCACAAGCCTGTCCAGCATCACTGTGTTAGAAGTGACCCCCCCCCTCTCTCTCTCTCTCTCTCTCTCTCTCTCTCTCTCTCTCTCTCTCTCTCTCTGTGTTAGAAATAGGTAGAGGTATTGGATACCGTAGTGGCCCGTGGTTTTTCGAGATAAAAAGCCTTCCGTATATGTACTGTCTCGGGTCCCAGTGGACGTCAACACAGACTATTTTGAGCCAGTGGCCTTAAACCCCTACTTGCTCTTAAATGACAATTGATACCTCAAGTCTCTTGTTAGTTGCTGTGGAAAGGTGTCCGCTCCTGCTGGCCTCGACAACAGTACATTGGAATTCCCAGAGCAGCGGATGACTTTAAGGTCACCTGCCGTTCACCCGCTCCCCTCTGATTGCTTATTTGAGTTCCCCGCATGCGAGCCCGTACCTCTTCATAGACCGTGAGTGCTCTGTTGTCACACACACACACACACACACACGCACAAATACAGATGCACGCATGCACGTGCACGCACTCGTGCACACACGCACACACACACACACACACACACACACACACACACACACAGACACACACTCTCATATAGACAAACACACACACAAACATATGCGCACACACACACACACACACACACACACACACTAACCCCCCATGTCATGTGGATAATAAGGGTGTTGAAGCATACAACGGCACATCCAGGAGCAGTAATATGAAGACTAATGGAACTAGAAGATCAATCTGCCCTCTCCTGCTGCATGTCCCCGCTGCATCTCCACGAGTCTCCACTACCCCCGGTGGACTCCCGATGGGTCTCCCTCTCTGTACTCTTTTAACAAAGCCATTATTCAAAGCCTGCGTCTCTCTGTCTCTGTCTCTGTGTCTCTGTGTCTCTGTCTGTGTGTGTGTGTCTGTGTGTCTCTGTCTCTTTGACTCTGTCTCTTTGTGTCTGTCTCTGTCTGTGTCTCTCTCTCTCTGTCTTTGTTTCTATCTATTCTAGTTCACACATCCCAGGTGCTCAACCACCCCCTTCCTATACGCACACACACACACACACACACACACACACACACACAGATGCACTCACATACACGCACACACTCTCACACACCCACTTACACCTCATCTGACTCCATCTTCCTCCGCACTTTCCTCACACTCTGATCCTGTTGTCCTCTTCTGATGTCCTCTCCATGGGAATGCATCTCTCTCTCTCTCTCTCTCTCTCTCTCTCTCTCTCTCTCTCTCTCTCTCTCTCTCTCTCTCTCTCTCTCTCTCTCTCTCGCTCTTTCCCTCCCTCTCCCTCTCTCTCCGTCTTCTTTGTAATCCACCTTTTCTTTTTTTCACCTCCACCGCTCAACCTTTCCGTCCCCTCTCTTCAGACTTTATATCCATGGTGGATGGAGCCTGAGACGTGAGGAGATGGAGGGGAGATGGAGGCGGGTGGGGGCCTCGGAGGGGAGGTGGAGGTGGGGGTGGGGGTGGTGGTGGAGGAGGGGTCGACGAGTGCAATGGAGGAGGAGGAGGAGGAGGAGGAGGAGGAGTGGGAGAGCAGCAGCCGGAGCGTGCGGGGAGTCGGGGAGGAGATGTAGAGGAGGAGACTGATAACAGCCTAATATAATCCTGCGGCCGGACAGCGTGGTAATATAGCACCTGCCACAGCTAATAAAATGTCACGTCAGCGCGACGCCGGACACGACGGAAAGGTTAACTGGGCCTTCATATAAATGCACTCCGCCGCGTCCAAGGAGGAGGGGGGGGGGGGGGGGACGGACGGAGGGTGACGGAGGTCGGCGCATACACACCCACACACACGCGGGGATGAACTCAGACACACACACACACACACACATGCACGGACACACACACATACGCATTAACACACACACACATATACACACACGGAAACACACTCAAACACACACACACACACACACATAAAGTTGTGAATCTTAGCTTGAACATAATCCAATTTGAGTTTATTTTAGGTTAATTGTATTTTCCGTTATGTATCCTTTCCTTCAGATGTTCCAGGGAACAATCAGAATGCAACAGTGGCTTTAATAATGCAAACGCAATAAATGGCACATTTTTCAAAAGCTCCAGCATGCAAAAGCATCAAATACCGTGTTTGTGGATTTTTCATATATTGAGAGACATGAATATTCACAGTCACGCACACATTTGGCCCTTCTCGATGGCCTGTTAGCCCTCTCTCATTCAGACGTCATCCTCTTCATCGACTGTGCCATTTCTCTATTCTGCTCTCTACCTCTCTGACCTCCCCCTGCTCCTCTCACTACCACTCCTCTTTGCTACTTTTCTCTCGTTCTAAATCGCTGACCTC
>NW_028178958.1:0-1000 GCF_964030765.1 Micromesistius poutassou | reverse complement strand
TCTGCCTATCAGGGGTCAAATCTCACAGCAAATCATTTGTTGGGTTGAATATATACAAGCATGTTTGTTGCATGCATGTCTGTGAACACACGCAGACCAAACACACACACACACACACACACACACTATCACGCACCATTTTACGGATCACTTATGCATTTGCGTGCGTGTGTGAGTGACGCCTGATGTGATTTAGAAAACTGCTTCTTACTGCAGCCAGAGGCAAAGCTTCATCAAAACGTTTTTTTAGTGTTTTTTTTAACAATCATTCTGTCATAGTGGCAATTATTATTAAGAAGCGGAAGCCACCGTTGATTGACGGTGTGTAACCATCGCATGCTCCTCGTATCCCTCTCACTCCGGCGGTTCACCAGGCTGCACGCCGCCAGCCCACTGCACCACAGTGGATCTCGAGGAAAAACCATCCACGCTTTTATTTTGACAACCCCCCACTCAGTCAGTTGTAACTGTTACCAGATAAACACCCCCGCAGCACCCCCCCCCCCCCCCCCACTCCCCTCCCCTCTCCTCTCCCCTCTCTAAATTTACACAGAAACTAAACTACAAACGGCAGGAAACGGGATACACCTTAAGCGGTCCGGGCGACCGCAGGACAGGGTTTAATCGATGGGATATCGATGCGGACCACCCTCCTTATCGGTTACGTCTCGCGCTGCAGCGGCGGACATGCTGCCGAGGGGGGGGCAGATTATTAACATGTGGTGCGGCGGGGTTAGGATCGCCGTGGGTGCTGTTAAACTGTATTGAGTTCTACAGGCGGCGTCGTGTGGTGCTTCGGCCGACCGCCAATCCTCACGAGCGTAATAGCCCGTCTCAGCCGGCTGAGCGGTTTGAAATTAAATCCAAATGGGTCGGGGCTGTTTTCTCTTTTCGTGTGTGTGTGTGTGTGTGTGTGTGGGGGGGGTATGTGTGTGTGTGTGTCTGTTTATGTGTGCATGTCTGTTTATCTATGCACTTGTGTGTGTGTGTGTGTGTGTGT
>NW_028178959.1:0-9239 GCF_964030765.1 Micromesistius poutassou | reverse complement strand
CACACACACACACACACACACACACACACACACACACACACAACCACACACACACACACACACACACACACACACACACACACACACACACACACACACAACACACACACACACACACACACACAGTGCCCAGGCTGTTGCATGTGAGCATCAAAGAGTGTCATCAGCTGTAGCAGACGGCACGTTACCGCGGAAACCTCTGAATAACACCGCCGTGCGCTGAGGTCGCTATGGAGCCAGGTCACATGACCTCTGACAATCCTTCAAACCTTCACTTACTTACTCTTCTTTCAGTTCAGCTATTTGATCATTCCCTTCATCTTTTAATCTGTTCATCTATTTATCTTTATCTTTGAAATCTGTTTCACACGTATATTTTATATATCTATTCATCTATCTATGTATATATATAAATATAAGTTATATATACATATATAAGATAAATATATATAAAGATATAGATTTGATAGTTAATGTTGTACTTATTTACATACTTAATACATACTTAATTATCAACGTATTTTATTATCAATTTTTTATTGATTATTTACATTTATAACAAAATGTATCCATTTCATCCATTGATACATTGAGTCCTCTAGGTATTGATTTATTTCTTTATCCACTCAGCTGAGAGCAGTAGTCACTGCCTCTCCTCTGGGTGACCTTGGCAACCGCTCCCCCCTCCCTCGGGAATCACACGTCCAAAAGGACGCCCAAGATGGAGGCCGTCTGGGTGCCACATGCGCCGGCGGCCATTAGTCCCATGTGATTGGTCGGTTCTTGTGGAAAAGGAGATGGTGGGGGCTGTGTGTGGGGGGGGGGGGGTTGAGGCGTTGGAGGTCAAGTTCACGGCAACAAATATAACACGTCCTCTCTCTCGCTCTTTTTCTTTCTCTATTTTCTCTCTTTCTCTCTATGTCTCTCTCACTCTCTCTCCCTGTCTCTCTATGTTTCTCTCTCTCTCTCTCTCTCTCTCTCTCTCTCCCTGTCTCTGTCTCTGTCTCTCTCTCTGTCTCTCTCTCTCTGTTTTTCTCTCTCCTCTCTCTATCTTTCTCACTGTCTCTCTATGTCTCTCCCTCTCTCTTTCCTGTCTCTGTCTCTCTCTCTCTCCATGTCGCTCTAAGTCTCTCCCTCTCTCTTTATCTTTCCCTGTCTCTGTCTCTCTCTCCGTCTCTGTCTCTCTCTCTGTCTCTCTCACTCTGTTTTTCTCTCTCCCTCTCTATCTTTCTCACTGTCTCTCTATGTATCTCCCTCTCTTTCCCTGTCTCTGTCTCTCTCTCTCTCCTGTCTCTCTATGTCTCCCTCTATCCCTCTCTTTCCTGTCTCTCTCTCTCCCTGTCTCTCTATGTCTCTCCCTCTCTCCCTCTCTCTCCCTGTCTCTGTCTCTCTCTCTCTCCCTGTCTCTATGTCTCTCCCTCTCTCCCTCTCTTTCCCTGTCTCTGTCTCTCTCTCCTGTCTCTCTATGTCTCTCCCCTCTCTCCCTCTCTTTCCCTGTCTCTGTCTCTCTCTCCCTGTCTCTCTATGTCTCTCCCTCTCTCTTTAATTCAATCAGACAGTCCCTGACGCCTCCTTGTTGTCAGGAAGAGCTGATTAGGGCTGTCATGAGCAGAGCCTTGCTGCTGTATCGCCCCCCCCTCCTCACCCCCCTCACCCATCATCAGCCCTCCCTCTCTCCCCCATTACCCACTTCTCCCCCCCGCCCCCTCCCCCATCGCCTGTGTTCTGATAGCCGCAGAATCATTCTCCATATCTCTCCCTGTACCATTTATCTTGATGTTGATTGATTGATTGGACGAATGGTTGATTGATTGATTGATTGGTGGACTCTGCCATATGCCTGGCTCCCCGCCTCCCTCCCTCCCTCCCTCCCTCCCTCCCTCCCCCTCCCTCCCCCACACCCCCCACATTGGCTGTTAGCGGCAGGAATCATCAGCATCATGTTTTTATTCGCTGTATCGCTACCCATAATGCATCATGCACACATTTTGAGATTGATGGATGATTGATTGATTGGCTGGGCTGTTTTTCACCCGCCACACACAGACACAGACACACACACACACGGACACACACACAGACGGACACACACACACACACACACACACACACACACACACACAGACCGAGAGGCCCTCATATTCACGTCTTCATTTTCAATTCGGTTTTACGTGTTTCTCGGTTAAAGTCGACATTGGTTGCCGCACCGCCGCGAGACGCGCGGCGCCGCAATCCATCCCACTCAGCCGCCCGCCCGCCCGCCCTAACAGGCACGCGGGCGGCCAATGAGACGAGGGCGCGGCGCCCTGTCAGGATGATGGAAAACGGCGACCCGGGAAAAGAGCGAACCGGAGACGCGGGGTCGGCTGGTAATCAGTGTTTTTGTTTTGTGTCATGTGACAATTACGTCGTTAGCGAACACCTTTGTGCGCCGTGTTTACAATTAGCCCGCGTCTCCGCGGCGACGAGGGGACGCCGTGGCAACGGAGCAGTCGGTCGAGAAACACAATTTAGACGCGCGCGCCTCGCGAAAAAGCCCCCGGAAACGTTAATTACAGCAAATCAACGCAGCCTCGGCGCGGTTTTCCCGGCGACTCCTTTCTCCGCGGAATCTTTCCCGGGGTCTCTGGTGTCGCGGAGGAAGTCCCCCTCGGTTCCTAAAGACCTCGTTAGGCATTCATGAGCGGGACTGCATATGCAAATTTTCGGGGAGTGCTTTGATTAAGGCGGTAACGAGCACTTGATGATTAGGGATATCACATTTCCTTTTGTTTTAATGCTCTCTCTCTCAGGCTCTCTCCCGGCTAATAAGTCTGAATCAATCTACCTGCCGCAGTCGGCCCGGCTGCTGGGAGCTTAACAGGGCCCAGAGGAACAGAACCCAGCCCGCTCCTGAAACACAAGCGGCGATAGGGACGCCTTTGATGTGTGTCCGGGTGTGCGTGCTCGCGATATGTGTCTCTTTGTGTGTGTGTGTGTGTGTGTATGTGTGCGTGTGTACATGTGCTTGAGTGTGCGCGTGTATGAATTGATGTGTGTGTTAATGTGCGTCAGTGTTGTGTGTGTGTGTGTGTGTGTGTGTGTGTGCGTGTGAATGAGTTTGTGTGTGCGTGTGTGTGTGTGTGCCTTTGCATGTTTATGTGTGTATGAGGTTGTGTGTGTGTGTGTGTGTGTGAGTGTGTGTCTGTGTGTGTGTGTGTTATAATAATAATAATACAAACCATCCAGATAACCCCCATCCCAACAGCAGGCGCGCGGCGTGCATGTTAATCGCCGCACGCAATGTGTGAGACAGACCTGTGGCTGTGGGGCATCTCCTCCTCCACCCCTACCCTCCACCCCTCCTCACCCCTCTCTGAGGCCCTGTCAGCGGGCGTGTAGCGGCTGTAGTCGCCGGGCTGACCCCCGGGGGTAGAGACCCTCACCGCGATGAGGTCGCTGGTCAGGGCCAGCCGCCCCCCCCCCCCGGACCACCGCCGTGTCCGATGACTCACTGTGCAGCAGTGCAACGCTCTTTAACGGGGCTGGCCGGTGTGTGTGTGTACACCGGGACACGGACACACACACACACACACACACACCCGCAGACAAACGCAGCACACATCCCGGAAACACACACTCGTCATGGTCCGTGCCAGGATATTGCTGTCTGTTAGGGTGCGGGGGGCGGCTGCGTGGCCGGTGTGTACGAGGTCAGAGCTCTCTGTCTGTTTGACTGTCTGTCAGGTAACCTATCAGGTAGGACCGCGCTTCGTGCTGCTAGGCTCCGAAAGGGCCGCGGCGATTGTCCTTCCAAGGCCGTACGACGGCGTGTCTTCCTCCAGACCACCAGGGACCAGACAGTGGTCATGTAGATTCAAGTTTGGATTTCTTTGCGGGTTTTCTGCCTCGTCACAATGTTCTCATGGGTGTGGGGCGAGTACACTGGTAGTACTTTGCTATTATTGTTAGTAGAGGTTGTTTTGCTTTGTTATTAGTGGTGGTAGAGGTAGGTTTGCTTTGTATCTTGTATGGGTGACTAGCCTTGGAAGAGAATGCTTTTGTTATCTTGCTATTGGAACGATTGTGCTGACTTCACGTTCCCACGGCTGTTTGCCGTTTGTTTCTGCAGCGTTTTCTGGAGAATATCATAAAGTCATCATCCACACTAAAGGACAGCGTTTGATCTCGTTGGGGTTTAAACAGCAGGGATCTTTGTTTAATTGCCCGACGATCGCTTTACACCAGATGGTGGAGATTCTTCTGTACCGTGGTTTCTGTCGGAGGCTTAACTTACACACACATGCACACTTACAGCACATACACACACGCACACATATAGCACATCCGTACACACAAACTGACAGCACATACACACACGCACACATATAGCACATCCGTACACACAAACTTACAGCGCATACACACACGCAAACTTACAGTACATACACACACACACACACACACACACACAAACTCTAAACACATCCACATTCACACAGCACGTCAACACCTACACAAACTCTAAATACATCCACATATGCAAACTTACAGCACATACACACACACACAGCGTGTAAACACATCCAAGCACGCAAACTCTAAACACATCCACACACACAAACTCATAACACATCCACACACACAAACTCTAAACACATCCACACACACACACACACACACACACAAACTCATAACACATCCACACACACAAACTCTAAACACATCCACACACACACACACACACACACACACACACACACACACACACACACAACCGAGAACACATCAACACACACAAACTCACAACACATCCACACACGCAAACTTGCAGCACATCCACACACTCAACGTCTAAACACATCCACACACACAAACTCTAAACACACACACACACACACACACAACCGAGAACCATCAACACATACAAACTCACAACACATTCACACACGCAAACTCTAAACACATCCAAACACACAAACTCTAAACACATCCAAACACACAAACTCTAAACACATCCACACACTCAACATCTAAACATATCCACACACTCAACGTCTAAACACATCCACACGCACAAACTCTAAACACATCCACACACACAAACTCACAACACATTCACACACACACCCATACCCAGAGCCCTCCGCGCAGCCTGCCAGTTAACCGGTGGAGTGTCGGGGGCCAGACGAGGTCAGGGCTGGGGTTTGCGTATCTCCGGTGTCTCGGCCCGGGCGTCTCGGCCTGACCTTTCAGCTCGCCGTCCTTCGACCGCCCGGCCTTAAAGCAGAATGCTATCATTCGTCTCGGCCTTGACGTCCGGACGCGAGCCGCTCAGACCGGAGACGCGAGCCGGTGGACGGGACGCTCGGAATGCTATCGTCCGTCTCAGATGGGAATTCTTTCTCCGACTGAATTCCTGGGTGTGTGTTTAGAAGCCCGGGAAGAAAGCACGCATTCTTTCAGTGGGGGGAAAAAACCACACTGACACATTCTTCTTTTCTTCCCCGCCTGGTGTTATGAGAAATGGTGGGTTTTGGGTTCCTCTGACCTGGAGGAACCTTCTGGACTCCTGCTGTCGTCCGCTCCATGTTCAGGTCCACCGCCGTGCTCCTCAGGAGCCCCTTCCATCTGCTCCTCCTTTGAAGAGCACAACACAACACAACACGATGCGATGCAACACAGCACAATGCAACGCAACACAGTGCAATGCAACACAACACAATGCAACGCAATGCAACACAATGCAACACACCACAATGCAATGCAACACAATGCAATGCAAAGCATGTGTGTGTTTGAGAGAGAGAGACAGATACTGAGAGAGCTAACGAGTGAGAGGAAAACCAAGCGCACCGTTTTGTGCGCTTGTATGTCCGTTTTGCAGCACAAACATGGAAAACCTTTCATCAACATTTGCGGCCGAGTGATGGAGACTTGTATCTGGACACAGAGGGCAGACTACAGCTAGTTCTCACTGGAAACAAACAGCAAGGCTTGCTTTGTGCTCCTCTTAACCTCTCCTTCTCCTCCTGTCTCTAAATCCCCATCTCCTCCTCTTCTGTCTCCTCCTCCTCCTCCTTCTCTCCTGTCTCCTCCTCATCCTGCTCCTCTCCTCCTGTCTCTCCCCCCCTCCCGTCTCCGTCTCGCCTCCTCTCCTCCTGTCTCTCCCCCCTCCCATCTCCCCTCTACTCCTCTCCTCCTCTCCCCTCTCCTCCTCCTCCTCCTCCTCTCCTCTCTTGTCTGCAACAGAAGTTCCTTCCTTTCTTCTCTGTGTACACACACGTCACTGTCGATGTGTGTGTGTTTGTTTGTCTCGAGGTGCTTGTCAATTTGTGTGTGTGTGTTTATGCATTTGCGTGTGCGCCTGTGTGCGTACTTGTTTGCATGCCTGTGTGTTTGTGTGTGTGTATGCATGCCTGTGTGTGTGTGTGTGTGTGTGTGTGTGTGTGTGTGTGTGTGTGTGTGTGTGTGTGTGTTCAGGGTTTCCCAGGGCTGGCGCAGAGCCTGGGCTTTTACCGCTCTTTCAATAAAACACATTTTTCTAAAAACTAGAATAAATGTGGAAAAAATATTGTTTACCTCCAGATTAGGGACAATGTGCACACGCCATCATGCCAACATTTGCATCCAAATGTGTCCGTAAATGAGCTGAATGTACCGGGCAGATTTCACCTGTCTCCATGGAAACAGATTAGTCTAATTGCTCATGCTAATAGATTTTCATCCCATCATTTTTTCTCCAACTAGAAATACAATTTAATGATAACCATATCAATAAAGATACGCTTTTGCTGATCTTATAAGCAGTTCACTATTCGTCTTCAGCTGTTAAAACATACAATTTGTTACATGTTATATTTTAAATGTTAGGTTTGTGTGGAATTGTAGTCTCAAAAAGTATTTGGGATTTGTTATTTTTCAGGGAACTCGTTTTGAATATTTATGAATTCAGAATGGCTTGAGAACTTTACCCTATAATCCTACTACCCTATAATACTATCTTACTCTTGTAAACACTAGCTTACTATGGCTAACACTAGCTTTCTGTAGCTAACACTAGCTTACTACAGCGAACTATAGCTAACACTATCTTACTATAGCTAACACCAGCTTACTATAGTGACCCCCGGCTTACCGTGGCTAACACCAGCTTTCTCTCAACACATTAACCGATCGGTGGTTGTGTAGCAGTCGCCTCCTCCTCTCCCCTCTCATCCTGGTCTGCGTCCGCTGGTGGGGGTTGTGCGTCCGCTGGTGGGGGTTGTGCGTCCGCTGGTGGGTATTGTGCGGTCGGTCGTAGGGATTGTGCCGTCCGGTGGTGGGGATTGTGCGGTTGCGTATCATCAGATTAACAAACTCATCCATAGCACGAGGGGGGTCTGTATGGACGGAGCGGACCACCGCTAATGGAGGGGATGGGATCTGCCAGCCCGGATACCGTCTCTGTAATGAGACGCCATGTCGGGGGGAACATCAGCCCAATAAAATAAGACATATGTCTATTGGCTAATCATCGGGATGGGGTCCCAATCGACACGCCCTGATTGGCTGCCCACCTGAAGTACACCCCCTCTCCCCCTCCTAACCGCTCATCTGGTACTTTGCCACTTCCCTTTGAGAAATCAGTGTGTGTGTGTGGGTGTGGGTGTGTGTGTGGGTTTTCTTTTTGTATGTGTGTGTGTGTGTGTATTATTTAAAATTGTGTGTTTGTGTGTGTATGTGTGTGTGTGTGTGTGTGTGTGTGAAAGCCTTTGAGTAAGTATGTGTCTGTGCATACATGTGCGAATGTGAATGTTTGTGTGTGTGTGTGTATCTTTCGCATGTGTGTGTGTGTGTGTGTACGTGTGGATGTGTGTGTGTGTGTGTGTGTGTGCGTGCGCGCGCGAGCCCCTCAGCAGGGAGGCATTGTGGGTAATCGAATGAAGTGTGTGCCGCGCGGCGAACGCTCCCGCTGCACCTGACTTTTTTTATGACATCAGCAAAGTGGTTATGGCGCCGGCTGATAAGATTTGTCATTTCTGATGTGAATTATGGTGTCAGCCGATTGGATAAGAGCCTCTCTCCCCGGCCCAGTCAGCTGATTGGCTAACAGCCTTCCCCCCTGGCCCAGCGCAGAGCCAGGGGGAAAGACGCTGACGGTGGAGGACTCAGGAGCCACGGGTCTGAGGCGGAGCAGGAGGGGGCCCAGGACCACCTAGGGGGACGCTGGATACCAGAGGTCTGAGACCCCCAGGTCTGAGGCGGAGCAGGAGGGGGGGGGGGGGGGGGGGGGGGGGGCAGGACTACTGGAGGTCTACTGGTTAAGGGGCAGGACCCCTTAGTGGTCTAGTGGTCTACTGGGTAGGGGGCAGGACCCACTAGTGGTCTAGTGGTTAGGGGGCAGGACCCCCTAGTGGTCTAGTGGTCTACTGGTTAGGGGGCAGGACCCTCTAGTGGTCTACTGCTTAGGGGGCAGGACCCCCTAGTGGTCTAGTGGTCTACTGGTTAGGGGGCAGGACCCTCTAGTGGTCTAGTGGTCTAGTGGTAGGGGGCAGGACCCACTAGTGGTCTAGTGGTCTACTGGTTAGGGGGCAGGACCCTCTACTGGTCTAGTGGTCTACTGGTTAGGAGGCAGGACCCTCTACTGGTCTTCAGGCTACCTGCAGGCCTTCTATAGTGAGTTGCTCCCTCCCTCCCCCTGCTCCTCGTGGGTCTGAAGACTCTGAAGTCCTGCTGGATGTCAGCCTTGCTAAATGACTCCATTATGAAGGCTGAGCGCTTCAAACCACCGTGCCTTATTTGTTTATACTTTTTCAATCATTTTGGACACCATCAACAAGAAAAGGTTAACAAAGAAACCGAAATACCCCTGTCTGGCAAGAGTCTAGACAAATCCCCAAACTGGATATTCATGTAACAAAAACCCTTTCAATGGAATAATTTCATTTCAAAACTGTCTTTTTTGATTCGTCTTCCTCAATTCACATTTTTTCTCTCTCTCCTCCACTCCTCCACCCCTCCCCTCTCCTCTCTCTCCTACCCTCCTATCTCTACCTCCATCACACCTCCTCTCCCTCCCTCCTCTGCCTCCTCCCTCCTCCTCTCCTCCCCCTCCCTCTCTCCTCCTCCCCTCCTCTCCTCCCTCCTCCTCCCCCCCTCTCTCCTCCTCCCCTCCTCTCTCATCCCTCCCTCTCCTCTCTCGTCCCTCCCCTCTCCTCCCATCCCTCTCCTCCCCTCCCTTCCTCTCCTCTCTCCTCTCCCCTCCTCCCCTCCTCCTC
>NW_028178960.1:157477-161419 GCF_964030765.1 Micromesistius poutassou | reverse complement strand
GGCGTGACGGACGGCGGTGGATGTGGTCGGTGTGACTCACGGTACCATGGCAACGGCTAATGGGCTTCATCTGAACCAAACGTGTCCAAAGGTGAAGACGAGGAGGACGAAACGGCGCCGTGTGGACATCAGAGCGCTCGCCTCCCGACCAGTGAGCCGCTGAGACTACGACTACGGACGTTTCTCTCAGGCGTCTTCCCAACGTCGTCCGCTGTCGTTCCCTCTGTGGTCGTCCCACCAGTTCGGAAACCTCCGGGATTACCGAACTCTCCAGGATTACCGAAATTTCCGGGATTACGAATTCTTCGGGATTACAGAACTCTCCGGGATTACCGAACTCTCTGGGATCCCGAAATTTCCGGGATTACGAACTCTCCGGGATTACCGAACTCTCCGGGATTACAGAACTCATTCCGATAAATCAACAGCCACAACACAGACACGTTTCTTACTAGTTCGTAAACACAAATTAGGAGTAAATAGGAGATTAAATGACTTGAGCAGACGGTATATAAAGTACATCACTGGGAACAGAAGGTTAGTAGAGTCGATTATGGCTTATTGTTTCATCGTAGGAATGCCCACATATTCAAACGTCATCACACCAGAATAAATGAGGACTGCTAGCATGCTCCTGTCGTACTGGGGGGTCTGGGGGGGTCCGGTATGTGGTCTGAGTACTGGGGGTCCCAGAAAAACATTCTATAAGGATGGGCCCCTGAGCAAGGCACTGAACCCAATACTGTGTGCGAGTGACAAGACCCCGTTAAACTATTCCCTGGTCCCACCTCCCTCAAACTCCCTCAACTACACATCCACGTCCAACTCCCTCAACTACACATCCACGTCAAACTCCCTCAACTACACATCCACGTCAACTCCCTCAACTACACATCCACGTCAACTCCCTCAACTACACATCCACGTCAACTCCCTCAACTACACATCCACGCCAACTCCCTCAACTACACATCCACGTCAACTCCCTCAACTACACATCCACGTCCAACTCCCTCAACTACACATCCACGTCAACTCCCTCAACTACACATCCACGTCAACTCCCTCAACTACACATCCACGTCAACTCCCTCAACTACACATCCACGTCAACTCCCCCAACTACACATCCACGTCCGAACCCAAACTCCATCCACATCCTCCCCCCTCCCCACCCCGCCCCCCCCCCTCTAGACGGGCGTGGTCTTGCGGTTCAGCGTGTCTGAGTTGCTGTCGCGGTCCCGCTTGGCGCCCAGCCGGTCCAGGGTTCCCATGGCGCCGCGTTCCCTCTCCATGGTGGCGGTGGACATGGGGGCCTGCTGGGGGGGGGTCCCGGAGCCCGGCGTGCTGAGGGGGGCGGAGCCCTGGGCCGCCGCCGCCGCCGCCGCCGCCGCCGCCAGGTTGGACTTGGAGAGCGAGGGCAGCGTGCCGCCGCCGCCCCCCCCCCCCAGCACGCCGCCGCCGCCCCCCTCCTTGGGGAAGTAGTTGTGCAGCTGGTAGAGAGCGGCCCGGTCCACGGTGCCGTACAGCGGGGGGGGGGCCCCGCCCCCCAGGCTGCCCAGCTTGGAGTCCCGGCCCAGCGTGTACATGGAGATGTCCCCCCCGCCGCCGCCGCCCCCGCCGCCGCCGCCGCCCCCCCCGCCGCCGTGGTGGGGGTTGGGCAGCGTGGCCACGGAGAAGGGCGGGGCGGAGGGCGGCGGGGCGAAGGTCTTGGAGGCGGCGCCGGGGGAGCCCTCGGGCGAGCGGGGGGGGTCGGTGGAGCGCGACGAGGAGCGGGAGCGCCGGAAGCGGTAGCTGGGCAGGCGGAGCATGGCGTGGGCGGAGCTCTTGAAGAGGTCGGCGCGCGAGCGGCAGCGCAGCTCCTTGTTCTTCTCGATGTAGATGTTGACGGCCAGGACGCCCACCATCTCGGCCAGGATGAAGGACAGCCCCCCGAAGTAGAAGGACCAGCCGTAGGAGTAGTGCCACTTCTTGTCCTCGTCCTTCTTGGGCGAGATGTCGCTCAGCGCCGCCGAGATGTAGACGATGACCCCGATGATGTTACTGAGACCTGGGGGGGGGGGGGGGGGAGACCACGGGGGGGGGGGGGGGGGGAGACCACGGGGGGGGGGGGGGAGACCACCCTGTTACTGAGACCTGGGGGGGGGGGGACCACCCTGTTACTGAGACCTGGGGGGGGCGTTTAGACCTGGTCTAGTGTGCAGAGGAGAGAGAACTTGTAGTATGACAAGGAGATAGCATTAGCGTTAGTGTGTACTGTATCACTCTATTAGTAGTATAAGTAGTACTAGTATTAGTGCTGTATCAGTAGTTGCAGTACTCTGTTACCGGCGGCGACGAACAGGATGCCTCCTCCCAGGATGACGTTCCTCCTGCTGCGGTAGAACCCGCTGGACGCCACGCAGACTCCGCCCAGCAGCAGCAGGGTGGCGCTCAGGATCGGGAAGATACTGGAGGCCCGCACCACGCCTGGGGGCGGAGCCAGGGGGGGAGGGGCCACAGGGGGGGGGGGCACAGGGGGGGGGGGGGCACACACACAGCGGGTCAGCAGCAGTCAGGGTGAGGGCGTCTCGCTCAGGGACACCTCCACACTCCGCTAGGAGGAGCCGGGGATCGAACCAGCGACCTTCGAGCATCATGTGGGCATCAAAGACCCTGGAGTTCTTCCGGTCCTACCTGGCCGACAGGAGCTTCTCTGTCCAGCTTGGAGACTCCATCTCCTCTCCTGCCCCCCTCACCTGCGGGGTCCCTCAAGGCTCTACTCTGGGTCCCATCCTCTTTTTACTAAACATCTTACCCCTAGGGGATATCCTGGCAAAACAACATCTCCTTCCACTGCTTTGCGGATGACGTCCAGCTGTGTCTCCCCCTTAAGGCCGATGGGCAGGTTGCACTCCGTTTACTGTGTGACTGTCTGGCTGACATCAAGGCATGGATGGGTGCAATCTTCCTCAACCTTAATGAGAGCAAGACTGAGCTAATTGTCTTTGGCAAAACCTCTCTGGCCTTCTCCACCAATGCCCCCCTTGCCTCTAACATCAGGCCCTCTGTCAGAAATCTGGGCGTGATCTTTGACAGCAAATTGAAGTTCGAACAGCAGGTCAGTGCAGTAGTTAGGAAGAGCTTTTTCCACCTGAGAACCCTAGCTAAGACCAAAGCCTACCTGCCCCAGAGCGTTCTTGAGAGAGTCATCCATGCCTTCATCACATCCCAACTGGACTACTGCAATGCTCTCTACACTGGCATCGATCAATCCCACCTCCGCCGCCTGCAGTTGGTTCAGAACTCAGCTGCCCAACTCCTCACCTGCACTAAAAAACGCGAACATATCACCTACAAACTCCTCCTGACTGTATACAAATCTCTCCATGGTCTGGCCCCCACCTACCTGTCTGATCTTCTCCACCACCACATCCCATCTAGAGCACTGCGGTCAGCAGACCAACTGCGGCTGGAAGAACCTCGGTCGAGACTGAAAACTAGGGGGGACAGAGCCTTTCAGTGGCAGCCCCTAGACTCTGGAACTGCCTCCCCCTCCACGTCCGTTCAGCTCAGTCTCTGAACGTTTTTAAGTCCCTTTTAAAGACCCACCTCTAATCACTTGCCTTTGGCTAGTGTCTCCCTTTATGTGCCAGTGATTAGTTTTAAATGTTCTCTTTTTCTGCATTTCTTAATTTATTTTAACTGTAGTCCTTTTTGTTTTTGTGCCTTCCTGTATTTACTAATTGCACTTTATTGTGAAGCACTTTGGTGCGGCTAAGCCGTCTGTAAATGCGCTATATAAATAAATCTGACATTGACCTTCAGGTGACCAGACCACCCGCTGTACCTCCTGAGCTTCTGCCGCCCCAGTGGCTCCATCGCTCTGTCATTACCCCCAGTGGCTCCATCACTCTGTCATTACCCCCAGTGGCTCCATCACTCTGTCATTACCCCCAGTGG
>NW_028178960.1:139977-152477 GCF_964030765.1 Micromesistius poutassou | reverse complement strand
CACGTCGAGCGCCGCGGACTACACGCTACATACGTGGCGTGCGTGTGATGAGCATCGCTCCACCACCGCGCGCACCGCGGGGACGGACGAGCCGCGGAAAACAAAGCGGGCGACAAGGCGCCAATCGGCGCGCTTCTCTTTTTTGCGTTTCCTCGTGAACGGATTCGACCGCGCGGCGCTCAGCTGACCGCTAACCCGTCGGACGCGCAACGCGGAGGCGCGAGGTCACAAAACGATCGCTTACCTTCAGACGAAGAACTTTAGCAGCTGTGACGAGACGAGACGCTGTCGACCCGCAGGGAGGGAGAGAGAGAGAGAGAGAGAGAGAGAGAGAGAGAGAGAGAGAGAGAGAGACGTAGAGAGAGAGAGAGAGAGAGAGAGAGAGAGAGAGAGAGAGAGAGAGAGAGTGAGAGAGAGAGAGAGAGAGACGTAGAGAGAGAGAGAGAGGGAGAGAGAGAGAGAGAGAGAGAGAGAGAGAGACGTAGAGAGAGAGAGAGAGAGAGAGTGAGAGAGAGAGAGAGAGAGACGTAGAGAGAGAGAGAGAGGGAGAGAGAGAGACGTAGAGAGAGAGAGAGAGAGAGACGTAGAGAGAGAGAGAGAGAGAGAGAGAGAGAGAGAGACGTAGAGAGAGAGAGAGAGAGGGAGAGAGAGAGAGACGTAGAGAGAGAGAGAGAGACGTAGAGAGAGAGACACAGAGAGAGAGAGAGAGAGAGAGAGAGAGAGAGAGAGACGTAGAGAGAGAGAGAGAGAGACGTAGAGAGAGAGACACAGAGAGAGAGAGAGACGTAGAGGGAGAGAGGGAGAGAGAGAGAGAGAGAGAGAGAGAGAGAGAGAGAGAGAGAGAGAGAGGGAGAGAGACAGACAGAGAGAGAGAGAGAGACAGAGAGAGAGAGAGAGAGAGAGAGACAGAGAGAGAGAGAAGAGGACCGCTGAGAGAACAGACAGAAGAGGAGGACGCGACGCCCTCCGCAGGATGAAAATGAATACGAATCAACACACACACACACACACACACACACACACACACACACACACACACACACACACACACACACACACACACACACACACACACGCACACACACAGTCGTTAACCTGATTCGGAGCCGCTGGTTCAGACCTTTAGCGGTGGAGCTGAACGTCAGAGTCTCTTCGCTCTGTTAGACCTCCCGCTGAGCGTCAGCGGGGCGCAACAGGCGCCTCAGCGGAGCGGAGCGGCGCAACAGGCGCCTCAGCGGAGCGGAGCGGCGCAACAGGCGGCTGGTCGGAGCGGAGCGGAGCGGCGCAACAGGCGCCTCAGCGGAGCGGAGCGGCGCAACAGGCGCACGGGAGGAGCCAAAACCGGGACGGGTCGTGGACGGGAGTCTCCCGGTGCCTTCAGATGGAAACGACTCCTAACTCTTTAAACTAACTCGCGGTACATTCTTAATCAAACTACTTTAATTATTTAATCGTCATTAATTAACCCTAATCTGTTGCCCATTATTACAGTAACATTGATGAGGTTGGTGCGAGGTCCAGTTATTTTGTGTTTGTTTTTGTGTGTATATGCGTAAGCCAATCACTAGACATTATGACTGTAATCATTTTTAATCTGATTACAAATTATAATCTGTTGCTCATTTGCAAATTAGCAGTCATGGGTCAAACTGTCTTCAGGGTCGGCGATGCGCTGGTCTTCTTTCAAAAGGCCAAAGGTCACTGCACACGTTGTAGAAAAGAAATGAGTTTATTTGTTACATGTCTGAGATGATTGCTACCAAGTCGGAACAAGAACCTAAACATTAAACCAGAGCTCTTCCTCAACGACACCCACACTGACTGATGAACCAAAGTACCTTACTGTCTAAACGATGAACAGTGATCCTCAAACACCAGACAGACGCCTCTGTACACGGCTCGTACCGGGTACCTGGTACCAGGTACCAGGTACCAGGTACCGGGTACCTGGTACCAGGTACCAGGTACCAGGTACCTGGTACCAGGTACCAGGACTGCAGGCCTCGGCTCAATGGGAACACAACAGAACCAGTTCATGTGAACACAACAGAACCAGTTCATGTGAACACAACAGAACCAGTTCATGGGAACACACTCCAACAGAACCAGTTCATGTGAACACAACAGAACCAGTTCATGTGAACACAACAGAACCAGTTCATGTGAACACACTCCAACAGAACCAGTTCATGTGAACACAACAGAACCAGTTCATGTGAACACAACAGAACCAGTTCATGTGAACACAACAGAACCAGTTCATGTGAACACAACAGAACCAGTTCATGTGAACACACTCCAACAGAACCAGTTCATGTGAACACACTCCAACAGAACCAGTTCATGTGAACACAACAGAACCAGTTCATGTGAACACAACAGAACCAGTTCATGTGAACACACTCCAACAGAACCAGTTCATGTGAACACAACAGAACCAGTTCATGTAAACACACTCCAACAGAACCAGTTCATGTAAACACAACAGAACCAGTTCATGTGAACACAACAGAACCAGTTCATGTGAACACAACAGAACCAGTTCATGTGAACACACTCCAACAGAACCAGTTCATGTGAACACAACAGAACCAGTTCATGTAAACACACTCCAACAGAACCAGTTCATGTAAACACAACAGAACCAGTTCATGTGAACACACTCCAACAGAACCAGTTCATGTGAACACAACAGAACCAGTTCATGTAAACACAACAGAACCAGTTCATGTGAACACAACAGAACCAGTTCATGTAAACACACTCCAACAGAACCAGTTCATGTGAACACAACAGAACCAGTTCATGTGAACACAACAGAACCAGTTCATGTGAACACAACAGAACCAGTTCAGACCGAACCAAAGGTGCCTTGGAGATCCACCACCACCATGCTCCCAGCGAGGTCCTCATCGCCGCCGACTCACGTGCACACTGCTAGTGTGCACGTGAGCGTCTGTTCCTCAGCTTCCTGGAGACCAGCAGTACCTCCTCCGACCAGAAGGGGCTCCCTCCTAGGTCCTCATCGGGAGCTGAACCTGGACCTCTTCCTGGTTCGCTGGTTTGGGTTCAAGTCTCACAGGGGGGGGTCTGTTCAAAACGGCATTGCGACAAAGGACGATACGAATAAAGAAGTGACCCGTTGAATCCACCCCAGAGCGCCGGTCGGCTCTCAGACCTCCAGGAGGTTGTGGGCGTGGCCTCGCGGAGCCAGGTGTGACGGAAACATGTGACCAGGAAATGGAAGTGTGGCGCCTTATCGTGGGTTTAAAACTTAAACCTGAAGCCTAAAAACCAAACGTAGAAATGAGAAACTAAACTGAACTCTTGTTGCATAAGTTGTAGGCCAGAAGGCGTTTTGAACACACAAAAAGACTTAAGGTTATAGCGATTATGACGAGTAAGCAAACTTAACCAGTGTGTTGGGAACAGGTATCTAACGCAACATCATCTCCTCTCTGAGGACGCCGTTTTGGCGTTGTCGGGGGTAACCGTAACAGGAAGTGCTTCGTCCTCAAAGTTTTCAAACACTTATGCTAGCTCTACAACTTAAGGTCCTCAGACTCTGAGCTCGTTGTTAAGATAAAGGTCCTCAGACTCTGAGCTGCTTGTTAAGATAAAGGTCCTCAGACTCTGAGCTGCTTGTTAAGATTAAGGTCCTCAGACTCTGAGCTCGTTGTTAAGATAAAGGTCCTCAGACTCTGAGCTCGTTGTTAAGATAAAGGTCCTCAGGTCTCCTCGTCCTCCCGGCTCCAAACCGTTTACCACCGCGTCTTCTGTCGCTAATAGAAGCTTAGAAAACGGGTTTCCTAAAACATTGAAAACATCCAGTATTTACATCCCAGGTCTGTGATGAAGGTTCTAATAACATCTGGTAAGGTAAAGACATTTGAGAAGAATCAATGTCTAAAGATTTGAAGTATAAATATTAATTCATTTACAATGTGTTTGTACATTATATAACCTCTAGGATGTCTCGTGTGCAGATCAGGTACACAGGCCATACGTTTAGTAAAAAATATAAGCTCTTTCTGTTGTCAAATACCATCTTATTAACATAACCCTGGAGGGGGGGGGGGGGGAGAGCTTCACCTGCAGCACCTAGCCCCCAGCGTCTACAGCCCCCAGCCCCCAGCGTCTACAGCCCCCAGCGTCTACAGCCCCCAGCCCCCAGCGTCTACAGCCCCCAGCGTCTACAGCCCCCAGCGTCTACAGCCCCCAGCGTCTACAGCCCCCAGCGTCTACAGCCCCCAGCGTCTACAGCCCCCAGCGTCTACAGCCCCCAGCCCCCAGCGTCTACAGCCCCCAGCGTCTACAGCCCCCAGCGTCTACAGCCCCCAGCCCCCAGCGTCTACAGCCCCCAGCGTCTACAGCCCCCAGCCCCCAGCGTCTACAGCCCCCAGCGTCTACAGCCCCCAGCGTCTACAGCCCCCAGCGTCTACAGCCCCCAGCGTCTACAGCCCCCAGCGTCTACAGCCCCCAGCCCCCAGCGTCTACAGCCCCCAGCGTCTACAGCCCCCAGCGTCTACAGCCCCCAGCGTCTACAGCACCCAGCGGTGACGGTGACTGACGGTGACTGACAGTGACTGACGGTGACTGACGGTGACTGACAGTGACTGACGGTGACTGACGGTGACTGACAGTGACTGACAGTGACTGACAGTGACTGACGGTGACTGACAGTGACTGACAGTGACTGACGGTGACTGACGGTGACTGACAGTGACTGACGGTGACTGACGGTGACTGACGGTGACTGACGGTGACAGACAGGGGGTCCAGACGGGTCCTTAAAGGTCCCGCGCCACCAGGTGTGCTGTGATTGGCCGTTACGAGCCGTTTTGAAAATCTGTCTGTTATGACATCACAGGTGGGCGTGTCCACCTAGCTGTGTGCTGATAGGTCGGTCCACCAGCCGACCCGGTGGACCGTAGTGAACGCTGCTCATCTGTCCGTCACACAGCTAGGGTGGACACGTCCACCTGTGATGTGACCCTGCACACCTGGTGGCATGAGGGAGGGGTCAGGGGTCATTAGGGAGAGGGAGGGGTCATTAGGGAGGGGTCAGGTGAATGTGGACATGAGGGATGGAGCCCAGAACCCTCACAGCTAGACTGGTCCTGCTACTGGTCCTGCTACTGGTTCTGTGCTACTGGTCCTGGTAGTCGTATTATTGGAGAGGCTAACTCCATTGAGAGATGTTACCTTGTTACCATGGAGATATCATCTGGTATCCATGGAGATACTCACTGGTAATAACAAAGACATCAATTGGTAACCATGGAGATACTAACTCGTCCCAATAGATATTATCACTGGTAACCGTGGAAATAGTGGTTACCATGGAGCTACTAACTGGTAACTATGGAGCAACTAACTGGTAACCATGGAGATACTAGCTGGTAAACAGAGATCATAACGTGACCGTTCAGTTAGTGGAAACTACAGGGATGATAACTGGTAACCATGGTGACAGTGGTAACCATGGAGATACTAGGTGATAGCCATAGAGATACTGGGTGGTAACCATGGAGACGCTGGGTGGTAACCATGGAGACGCTGGGTGGTAACCATGGAGACACTGGGTGGTAACCATGGAGACGCTGGGTGGTAACCATGGAGACACTGGGTGGTAACCATGGAGACGCTGGGTGGTAACCATGGAGACGCTGGATGGTAACCATGGAGACACTGGGTGGTAACCATGGAGACGCTGGGTGGTAACCATGGAGACGCTGGGTGGTAAACCAGAGGTGATGCTCTGCTCCCTGATGTGTCACTGATAAACACATCAGCAGTCTGCTCCTCTCCTCCCTCTCACTCTCCCTCTCCTCTCCTCCCTCTCACTCTCCCCCTCTCCTCCCTCTCCCTCTCCTCTCCTCTCTCTCCCCCTCCCCCTCTCCTCCCTCTCCCTCTCCCCCTCCCCCTCTCCCACCCTCCCCCTCAGTGTGTTAAGGTGTCTTCATATCAGGCACTGCTCCGTAATGATCCTCCCCCCTCCCCCCTCCCCATCCTCCTCCCATTAAATCAAACATCTACACGTGTGTGTGTGTGTGTGTGTGTTTAAGTGTGTACAAGTGTGTGTGTACATGTGTATGTATATGTGTATGTGTATGTGTACATGTGCATGTGTGTGTGTGTGTGTGTGTGTGTACATCGATGTTTGTGTGCTTGTATGTGTTAAAGTGTGTGTTCCAGGTGTGTGTTAAAGTGTGTGTTCCAGGTGTGTGTTAATGTGTGTGTTAAAGTGTGTGTTCCAGGTGTGTGTTAATGTGTGTGTTAAAGTGTGTGTTCCAGGTGTGTGTTCCAGGCGTGTGTTAAAGTGTGTGTTAAAGTGTGTGTTCCAGGTGTGTGTTCCAGGCGTGTGTTAAAGTGTGTGTTCCAGGTGTGTGTTAAAGTGTGTGTTAAAGTGTGTGTTAAAGTGTGTGTTCCAGGTGTGTGTTCCAGGCGTGTGTTAAAGTGTGTGTTAAAGTGTGTGTTCCAGGTGTGTGTTAAAGTGTGTGTTAAAGTGTGTGTTAAAGTGTGTGTTCCAGGCGTGTGTTCCAGGCGTGTGTTCCAGGCGTGTGTTAAAGTGTGTGTTCCAGGCGTGTGTTCCAGGCGTGTGTGTGTTCCAGGTGTGTGTTCCAGGCGTGTGTTCCAGGCGTGTGTTAAAGTGTGTGTTCCAGGCGTGTGTTAAAGTGTGTGTTCCAGGTGTGTGTTAAAGTGTGTGTTCCAGGTGTGTGTTAAAGTGTGTGTTCCAGGCGTGTGTTAAAGTGTGTGTTCCAGGCGTGTGTTAAAGTGTGTGTTCCAGGTGTGTGTTAATGTGTGTGTTCCAGGTGTGTGTTAAAGTGTGTGTTCCAGGTGTGTGTTCCAGGCGTGTGTTAAAGTGTGTGTTAAAGTGTGTGTTCCAGGCGTGTGTTAAAGTGTGTGTTAAAGTGTGTGTTCCAGGTGTGTGTTAAAGTGTGTGTTCCAGGCGTGTGTTAAAGTGTGTGTTCCAGGTGTGTGTTAAAGTGTGTGTTCCAGGCGTGTGTGTGTTCCAGGCGTGTGTGTGTGTTCCAGGCGTGTGTTCCAGGCGTGTGTTCCAGGCGTGTGTTAAAGTGTGTGTTCCAGGCGTGTGTGTGTTCCAGGTGTGTGTTAAAGTGTGTGTTCCAGGTGTGTGTTAAAGTGTGTGTTCCAGGTGTGTGTTCCAGGCGTGTGTTAAAGTGTGTGTTCCAGGCGTGTGTGTGTTCCAGGTGTGTGTTAAAGTGTGTGTTCCAGGTGTGTGTTAAAGTGTGTGTTCCAGGTGTGTGTTCCAGGCGTGTGTTCCAGGCGTGTGTTCCAGGCGTGTGTTAAAGTGTGTGTTAAGGTGTGTGTTCCAGGCGTGTGTTAAAGTGTGTGTTCCAGGTGTGTGTTCCAGGCGTGTGTTAAAGTGTGTGTTCCAGGTGTGTGTTCCAGGTGTGTGTTAAAGTGTGTGTTCCAGGTGTGTGTTCCAGGCGTGTGTTCCAGGCGTGTGTTAAAGTGTGTGTTCCAGGCGTGTGTGTGTTCCAGGTGTGTGTTCCAGGCGTGTGTTAAAGTGTGTGTTCCAGGCGTGTGTTCCAGGTGTGTGTTCCAGGTGTGTGTTAAAGTGTGTGTTTCCAGGCGTGTGTTAAAGTGTGTGTTCCAGGCGTGTGTTAAAGTGTGTGTTCAGGCGTGTGTTAAAGTGTGTGTTCCAGGCGTGTGTGTGTTCCAGGTGTGTGTTAAAGTGTGTGTTCCAGGTGTGTGTGTGTTCCAGGTGTGTGTTCCAGGCGTGTGTTAAAGTGTGTGTTCCAGGCGTGTGTTCCAGGCGTGTGTTAAAGTGTGTGTTCCAGGTGTGTGTGTGTGTTCCAGGTGTGTGTTCCAGGCGTGTGTGTGTTCCAGGCGTGTGTTCCAGGCGTGTGTTAAAGTGTGTGTTCCAGGCGTGTGTTAAAGTGTGTGTTCCAGGCGTGTGTGTGTGTTCCAGGTGTGTGTTCCAGGTGTTGTGTTCCAGGCGTGTGTTCCAGGCGTGTGTTCCAGGCGTGTGTGTGTTCCAGGCGTGTGTGTGTTCCAGGCGTGTGTTCCAGGCGTGTGTTCCAGGCGTGTGTCCCGCGGGGGCCCCTAGCACGGCGAGGCGCTCATGCGCATGTGGGCGTGGTAGTGGGGGGGGGGCACGGCGGCGGGCGGGGCGCCCTGCGGGGGGAGGAGGTGGTGGGAGCGGGGGAGGGTGGCCGTGCTGCCGGGGTGCAGCGGGTGGGGGGGGTAGCCCCCCCCCGCCGAGGAGGAGGAGGAGGGGAAGGGGGGGCCGTGGTTGTGCAGCTGGTAGCTGGCGGAGGAGGAGGGGGGGCCGGAGGAGGAGGAGGGGCCGGCGGCGGGGGGGGGGGGGCGGGGCCTGGTTGAGCTGGATGCTGATGTCGGAGGAGGAGGCGTCGGAGGGGGAGCGGGGGCGGGCGGCGGGCGGCCAGGCGTCCGGGTGCAGGTACTGCCCGCTGTAGTCGCTGCAGTGAGACAGGCGGGGGCGGTACAGGGCGGGGTGCGGCCGGTACAGCTCCTCCTCCGCGTAGCGCTTCATGAAGAGGTAGACGGACATCACGCCCGCGCCCTGCAGGGGGGGGGGAGCACACGCTGCTCATAGGCTGGGTGTGTGTGTGTGTGTGTGTGTGTGTGTGTGCGTGTGTGTGTGTGTACATGTGTGTGCGCGTGTGCGTGTGTGTGTGTGTGTGTGTGTGTGTGTGTGTGTGTGTGTGTGCGTGCGTGTGTGTGTGTGTGTACATGTGTATGTGTGTGTGTGTGCGCGTGTGTGTGTGTGCGTGTGTGTGTGTACATGTGCGTGCGTGCGTGCGTGCGCGCGTGCGTGTGTGTGTGTGTGTGTGCGTGTGTGTGTGTGTGTGTGCGTGTGTGTGTGTGTGCGTGTGTGTGCGTGTGCGTGTGTGTGCGTGTGTGTGTGTGTGCGTGTGTGTGCGTGTGTGTGTGTGTGTGTGTGTGTGTGTGTGTGTGTGTGTGGGGGGGGTCTCACCTCCTTGAGGAGGAAGGAGGAGGCGGCGAAGGCGAAGGACCAGCCGTAGTGGTAGTGGAAGAAGTGCTCAGACTCCCGCGGGCGATTCATCACCTCGTCGTTGATACTGGAGATGTAGAGGACCAGACCCACCACCAGAGAGAGACCTGAGGAGAGACCAGACCCTCTAGAGACCCTCTAGACCAGACCCACCACCAGAGAGAGACCTGAGGAGAGACCAGACCCTCTAGACCCTCTAGACCAGACCCACCACCAGAGAGAGACCTGAGGAGAGACCAGACCCTCTAGACCCTCTAGACCAGACCCACCACCAGAGAGAGACCTGAGGAGAGACCAGACCCTCTAGACCCTCTAGACCAGACCCACCACCAGAGAGAGACCTGAGGAGAGACCAGACCCTCTAGAGACCCTCTAGACCAGACCCACCACCAGAGAGAGACCTGAGGAGAGACCAGACCCTCTAGACCCTCTAGACCCTCTAGACCCTCCAGACCCTCTAGACCAGACCCACCACCAGAGAGAGGCTGGGGGGTAGAGGGTTAGACCAGACTGAGGCTGGGGGGACAGGGTCTGGTCTGGTAAACGTTTCCTCTGCTCATACGATGAACCGTTAGTGGAGCAGAGTGGGAGGCGGTTGCCAGGGCAACAGTGTGTTCTACAGAGAACCACAGACTGAGAGCAGACCCACCAATCACAGAGAAGACCAGCCCTCCACCAATCACAGAGAAGACCAGCCCTCCACCAATCACAGAGAAGACCAGCCCTCCACCAATCACAGAGAAGACCAGCCCTCCACCAATCACAGAGAAGACCAGCCCTCCACCAATCACAGAGAAGACCAGCCCTCCACCAATCACAGAGAAGACCAGCCCTCCACCAATCACAGAGAAGACCAGCCCTCCACCAATCACAGAGAAGACCAGCCCTCCACCAATCACAGAGAAGACCAGCCCTCCACCAATCACAGAGAAGACCAGCCATCCACCAATCACAGAGAAGACCAGCCCTCCACCAATCACAGAGACCGGCCCTCCACCAATCAGAGAACACCAGTCAGTAAACCAGCCAATAGGCGAGTTTCAGATCAAGCATGCGTTGCGTTGCCTCGCATAACAGAATGCATTCTGGGATAAAAACGTCAGAAATGCTGACGATAACTTCCCTGTGCGACATCGTGTCACATGACTTTAAAGAGTGGCGGGAGGTCCAGGGTCCCGCCCTCCGGCCTCCATAGGACACGCCCCTCAGCGCATCACCACGCCCCGCCCTGGTTGGTCGGAGGGGCCTCGTGGGCGTGTCCCACCGGACGCCGCGGAACCGGACGCGCTTCTGACGCGTTGCAGAGGACGTTCTCAAGTCTCAAACACGGCCAGTGACGTCATATAGGGTTATGAACATGTTATGAACATGTTATGAACATGTTATGAACATGTTATGAACATGGTTGGTTTTATGGTTTATGACCAAATGTCCTCATCATCAATGTTCTAATCATGCTCTGATCACATGTCATTAATGCTCATTAATGCTCATTAATGCTCATTAATGCTCATGTGTTGTGAGAATGATTCATAGTTAATTCCTGATCACATGACCTCCTGTGCAGTCACATGACGTGGTGTTGTTCCGTCAGGTGGTACAGTACGTAACGTTGTTATCTAACTGAACGTCTCCTGACTGCTCTGGGAGAACATCTCAGCCCTCGGGGCGGTTACATAACGACGTGATGATGGACAGAAATAACAGCCAATCGCAAGAGCTCTCGGTAAGCAAGGCGATGACTCAGTAGAAAAGAGCTCTGGTGCGTTCTCTGTTCTGACCAGCAGAGGGCAGCACACACACACACACACACGCGCGCACGCACGCACGCACGCGCACGCACACACACACACACGTGCGCGTGCACGCACACACACACACACACACACACGATGACTTCATAAGTTAAATATGACTTCAAGTATTTAAAGATGACCTCATATAGTTAAGGATGACCTCATGTAGTTAAAGATTACCTCATATAGTTAAGGATGACCTCATATAGTTAAAGATGACCTCATGTAGTTAAATATGACTTCAAGTATTTAAAGATGACCTCATATATTTAAAGATGACCTCATATATTTAAAGATGACCTCATATAGTTAAAGATGACCTCATATAGTTAAAGATGACCTCATATATTTAAAGATGACCTCATATAGTTAAAGATGACCTCATATATTTAAAGATGACCTCATATATTTAAAGATGACCTCATATAGTTAAAGATGACCTCATATATTTAAAGATGACCTCATATAGTTAAGGATGACCTCATGTAGTTAAAGATTACCTCATATAGTTAAGGATGACATCATATAGTTAAAGATGACCTCATATAGTTAAGGATGACCTCATATAGTTAAAGATGACCTCATATAGTTAAATATGACTTCAAGTATTTAAAGATGACCTCATATATTTAAAGATGACCTCATATATTTAAAGATGACCTCATATAGTTAAATATGACTTCAAGTATTTAAAGATGACCTCATATAGTTAAATATGACTTCAAGTATTTAAAGATTACCTCATATAGTTAAGGATGACCTCATATAGTTAAAGATGACCTCATATAGTTAAATATGACTTCAAGTATTTAAAGATGACCTCATATAGTTAAATATGACTTCAAGTATTTAAAGATGACCTCATATATTTAAAGATGACCTCATATAGTTAAAGATCACCTCATATAGTTAAATATGACTTCAAGTATTTAAAGATGACCTCATATAGTTAAATATGACTTCAAGTATTTAAAGATTACCTCATATAGTTAAGGATGACCTCATATAGTTAAAGATGACCTCATATAGTTAAATATGACTTCAAGTATTTAAAGATGACCTCATATAGTTAAATATGACTTCAAGTATTTAAAGATGACCTCATATATTTAAAGATGACCTCATATAGTTAAAGATGACCTCATATAGTTAAATATGACTTCAAGTATTTAAAGATGACCTCATATAGTTAAATATGACTTCAAGAATTTAAAGATTACCTCATATAGTTAAGGATGACCTCATATAGTTAAAGATGACCTCATATAGTTAAATATGACTTCAAGTATTTAAAGATTACCTCATATAGTTAAGGATGACCTCATATAGTTAAAGATGACCTCATATAGTTAAATATGACTTCAAGTATTTAAAGATGACCTCATATAGTTAAATATGACTTCAAGTATTTAAAGATGACCTCATATATTTAAAGATGACCTCATATAGTTAAAGATGACCTCATATATTTAAAGATTACCTCATATAGTTAAGGATGACCTCATATATTTAAAGATTACCTCATATAGTTAAGGATGACCTCATATAGTTAAAGATGACCTCATATAGTTAAATATGACCTCAAGTATTTAAAGATGACCTCATATATTTAAAGATGACCTCATATAGTTAAAGATGACCTCATATAGTTAAATATGACCTCATATAGTTAAGGATGACCTCATATAGTTAAAGATGAC
>NW_028178960.1:115956-139777 GCF_964030765.1 Micromesistius poutassou | reverse complement strand
CTGGGTAGGGCTCTAGGGCCGTAGGGCTCTAGGTCTGGGTAGGGCTCTAGGTCTGGGTAGGGCTCTAGGTCTGGGTAGGGCTCTAGGGCCGTAGGGCTCTAGGTCTGGGCAGGGCTCTAGGTCTGGGTAGGGCTCTAGGGCCGTAGGGCTCTAGGGCCGTAGGGCTCTAGGTCTGGGTAGGGCTCTAGGTCTGGGTAGGGCTCTAGGTCTGGGGTAGGGCTCTAGGTCTGGGGTAGGGCTCTAGGTCTGCGTAGGGCTCTAGGGCCGTAGGGCTCTAGGTCTGCGTAGGGCTCTAGGGCCGTAGGGCTCTAGGTCTGGGTAGGGCTCTAGGTCTGGTTAGGGCTCTAGGTCTGCGTAGGTTTCTAGGTCTGGGTAGGGCTCTAGGGCCGTAGGGCTCTAGGTCTGGGTAGGGCTCTAGGTCTGGGTAGGGCTCTAGGTCTGGGTAGGGCTCTAGGGCCGTAGGGCTCTAGGGCCGTAGGGCTCTAGGTCTGGGTAGGGCTCTAGGTCTGGGTAGGGCTCTAGGTCTGGGTAGGGCTCTAGGTCTGGGTAGGGCTCTAGGGCCGTAGGGCTCTAGGGCCGTAGGGCTCTAGGTCTGGGTAGGGCTCTAGGTCTGGGTAGGGCTCTAGGTCTGGGTAGGGCTCTAGGTCTGGGTAGGGCTCTAGGTCTGGGTAGAGCTCTAGGTCTGGGGTAGGGCTCTAGGTCTGGGTAGGGCTCTAGGGCCGTAGGGCTCTAGGTCTGGGTAGGGCTCTAGGTCTGGGGTAGGGCTCTAGGGCCGTAGGGCTCTAGGGCCGTAGGGCTCTAGGTCTGGGTAGGGCTCTAGGTCTGGGTAGGGCTCTAGGGCCGTTGGGCTCTAGGTCTGCGTAGGGCTCTAGGGCCGTAGGGCTCTAGGTCTGGGTAGGGCTCTAGGCCCGTAGGGCTCTAGGTCTGCGTAGGGCTCTAGGGCCGTAGGGCTCTAGGCGGGTCCCGACCTGCTGCTGTGGTGGTGCAGGGTCTCGTAGTCGGGGGCGGGCCGGTGTCCGGGCGGCGGCGTGGCGGCCGTCTGCGTGGTGGCCCACTTGGGGGTCTTGTAGTTGCTGCAGGAGTCCTGGTCCAGACGGTCCCTCTGGTGCTCGCAGCAGAAGCGGTAGTGACACGTCCCGCAGCAGTACAGGTAGGTCCCCTTGGAGCAGTTGAAGGTGACGTCGAACTGACCCATCACGTCGAAGTACCCCCTACACACACACACACACACACACAGGGAGGTGACCTCATCTCCTGCCACTCAAACATCCCATAATGACACAGTGAGCGCTGTGGTTCGTCGGCCAATCGGTGAGCAGCACGGCAGGACACTTAAGACCTCAGTACAGAGAACGCTCACACACACACACACACACACACACACACACACACACACACACACACACACACACACACACACACACACACACACACACACACACACACACACACACACACACACACCTGCAGATGTCAACGTCCACCTGCCGGCCAGGGGGCGGGGCCACCTGGGCGGCGCCCAGCGGAGGCTTGAGGGCGTCGGCTGCAGTCATGTTGCTCGGCAACATGATCTGGGGGAGGGGCCTGGGGGGCGTCTCGGCCGGGCCCCCGCCGGCCGGGCCCCCGCCTCCGTCCTCCACCTCGGCCTCCTTGGGGGGGCCCCGGGGCCGCCCCCCCGGGCGCACGCGCCGGCGCTGGTCGGGGGGCCCCTGGGCGGGGGGCCCCTGGACAGGGGGCCCCTGGTCGGGGGGCCCCTGGTCGGGGGGCCCCTGAGCGGGGGGCCGCTGGGCGGGGGGCCCCTGGTCGGGGGGCCCCTGGGCGGGGGGCCCCTGGTCGGGGGGCCACTGGGCGGGGGGCCCCTGGGCGGGGGGCCCCTGGTCGGGGCAGGCGTCCTGGTCCAGGCGGTCCCGCCGGGCCCTGCAGCAGTAGCGGGCGGGGCAGGTCCCGCAGCAGGAGGCCCCGGGGCAGGGGGCGGCGGCCTCGAACCGGCCCCTCAGGTCGAAGTGGCCCCTGCACACGTTAACGTCACAGAGAACATCAAACACTACGGCGTTAGGCTGTTGGTTAACGTCACAGAGAACATCAAACACTACGGCGTTAGGCTGTTGGTTAACGTCACAGAGAACATCAAACACTACGGCGTTAGGCTGTTGGTTAACGTCACAGAGAACATCAAACACTACGGCGTTAGGCTGTTGGTTAACGTCACAGAGAACATCAAACACTACGGCGTTAGGCTGTTGGTTAACGTCACAGAGAACATCAAACACTACGGCGTTAGGCTGTTGGTTAACGTCACAGAGAACATCAAACACTACGGCGTTAGGCTGTTGGTTAACGTCACAGAGAACATCAAACACTACGGCGTTAGACTGTTGGTTAACGTCACAGAGAACATCAAACACTACGGCGTTAGGCTGTTGGTTAACGTCACAGAGAACATCAAACACTACGGCGTTAGGCTGTTGGTTAACGTCACAGAGAACATCAAACACTACGGCGTTAGACTGTTGGTTAACGTCACAGAGAACATCAAACACTACGGCGTTAGGCTGTTGGTTAACGTCACAGAGAACATCAAACACTACGGCGTTAGGCTGTTGGTTAACGTCACAGAGAACATCAAACACTACGGCGTTAGGCTGTTGGTTAACGTCACAGAGAACATCAAACACTACGGCGTTAGGCTGTTGGTTAACGTCACAGAGAACATCAAACACTACGGCGTTAGGCTGTTGGTTAACGTCACAGAGAACATCAAACACTACGGCGTTAGGCTGTTGGTTAACGTCACAGAGAACATCAAACACTACGGCGTTAGGCTGTTGGTTAACGTCACAGAGAACATCAAACACTACGGCGTTAGGCTGTTGGTTAACGTCACAGAGAACATCAAACACTACGGCGTTAGGCTGTTGGTTAACGTCACAGAGAACATCAAACACTACGGCGTTAGGCTGTTGGTTAACGTCACAGAGAACATCAAACACTACGGCGTTAGGCTGTTGGTTAACGTCACAGAGAACATCAAACAGAGACTCCCACTTGTGATGTCACCGGTGGACGGTTCCAGAGCTCCGCCCCCTGGGAGATGAACCAAAGGACTGACTCATGAATGGGAGGAGGGGACCTCTTCATTTATTATCAGATCCCCGAGGGAGGTGACCTCATCTCCTGCCGCTCAAACATCCCATAATGACACAGTGATGAGCGCTCAGTGTTGATGCCTCCTGACCTCCTTTCTGCTCCCAACATTTTCACCTTTGGACCCGATCAACATCTTCCCCTCACTGCGTTTATATCTGTCTTTAAGAAGGTGGACTCATGTTGTGGTTGTTGCAGTGTTGTGGTTGTTGCTGTGTTGGTTGTTGCAGTGTTGTGGTTGTTGCTGTGTTGTGGTTGTTGCAGTGTTGTGGTTGTTGCTGTGTTGTGGTTGTTGCAGTGTTGTGGTTGTTGCAGTGTTGTGGTTGTTGCAGTGTTGTGGTTGTTGCAGTGTTGTGGTTGTTGCAGTGTTGTGGTTGTTGCTGTGTTGTGGTTGTTGCAGTGTTGGTTGTTGCTGTGTTGTGGTTGTTGCAGTGTTGTGGTTGTTGCAGTGTTGTGGTTGTTGCAGTGTTGTGGTTGTTGCAGTGTTGTGGTTGTTGCAGTGTTGGTTGTTGCTGTGTTGTGGTTGTTGCAGTGTTGTGGTTGTTGCAGTGTTGTGGTTGTTGCTGTTTTGTGGTTGTTGCTGTGTTGTGGTTATTGCAGTGTTGTGGTTGTTGCAGTGTTGTGGTTGTTGCAGTGTTGTGGTTGTTGCAGTGTTGTGGTTGTTGCAGTGTTGTGGTTGTTGCAGTGTTGTGGTTGTTGCAGTGTTGTGGTTGTTGCAGTGTTGTGGTTGTTGCAGTGTTGTGGTTATTGCAGTGTTGTGGTTGTTGCAGTGTTGTGGTTGTTGCTGTTTTGTGGTTGTTGCTGTGTTGTGGTTATTGCAGTGTTGTGGTTGTTGCAGTGTTGTGGTTGTTGCAGTGTTGTGGTTGTTGCAGTGTTGTGGTTGTTGCAGTGTTGGTTGTTGCTGTGTTGTGGTTGTTGCAGTGTTGTGGTTGTTGCAGTGTTGTGGTTGTTGCTGTTTTGTGGTTGTTGCTGTGTTGTGGTTATTGCAGTGTTGTGGTTGTTGCAGTGTTGTGGTTGTTGTGGTTGTTGCAGTGTTGTGGTTGTTGCAGTGTTGTGGTTGTTGCAGTGTTGTGGTTGTTGCAGTGTTGTGGTTGTTGCAGTGTTGGTTGTTGCTGTGTTGTGGTTGTTGCAGTGTTGTGGTTGTTGCTGTGTTGTGGTTGTTGCAGTGTTGTAGTTGTTGCAGTGTTGTGGTTGTTGCAGTGTTGTGGTTGTTGCTGTGTTGTGGTTGTTGCAGTGTTGTAGTTGTTGCAGTGTTGTGGTTGTTGCAGTGTTGTGGTTGTTGCAGTGTTGTGGTTGTTGCAGTGTTGTAGTTGTTGCAGTGTTGTGGTTGTTGCAGTGTTGTGGTTGTTGCAGTGTTGTGGTTGTTGCTGTGTTGTGGTTGTTGCAGTGTTGTGGTTGTTGCAGTGTTGTGGTTGTTGCTGTGTTGTGGTTGTTGCAGTGTTGTGGTTGTTGCAGTGTTGTGGTTGTTGCTGTGTTGTGGTTGTTGCAGTGTTGTGGTTGTTGCAGTGTTGTGGTTGTTGCAGTGTTGTGGTTGTTGCTGTGTTGTGGTTGTTGCAGTGTTGTGGTTGTTGCAGTGTTGTGGTTGTTGCTGTTAGTAAGAGGTCGTTCAAGCCAGTTTCAGTCACCAGGTGACTACAATAGGCCTGATTGCTGGGCGGAGCTACGGCTGCCTGAGCTCCCTGGTGTATTTAAAGGCTAGTTCTATTAGCGTCAGCACCCAGCAAACGAAGACCCCGGAAACAAAGACAAGGGAGTCTCTCTGTGGGGGTCCCTCGAGGAGGCCCAGGGAGGCTGGCCATATTGTAGCTATGTGTCGTACTTCTATCACCGTCATGGTCTCCAACCAGAGGAGACGCCACTAGAGACCCTCTGCTCGGCGCAGCAACCTGTCCAATCTGTGCCACCCACCGCCCTCCACCTACACCCACCACCCTCCACCTACACCCACCACCCTCCACCTACCTCGACGTGATGGGAGGACTCTGGAACTGCCAATCAGCGGTCAAGAAGGCTGACTCCATTTCGGCCTACGCATCCCTGATGACCCTCCACTTCCTGGCCCTTACAGAGACTTGGATCACTCCAGAGAACTCTGCTACTCCTGCTGCCCTCTCCACCGCCTTCTCATTCTCACACACCCCAAGACCATCGGGTGAGGAGGAGGGACTGGACTCCTCATCTCGCCGAAGTGGTCCTACCAGGTTCTTCCACTAGAACACTTAGATAGTGAGTAGACTCTCTACAGTGTCTGTAGAGAGACAGTGTCTGTAGAGAGACAGGCAGCGTCTGTAGAGAGACAGTGTCTGTAGAGAGACAGTGTCTTTAGAGAGACAGGCAGCGTCTGTAGAGAGACAGTGTCTGTAGAGAGACAGGCAGCATCTGTAGAGAGACAGTGTCTGTAGAGAGACAGGCAGCGTCTGTAGAGCGACAGTGTCTGTAGAGAGACAGGCAGCGTCTGTAGAGAGACAGGCAGCATCTGTAGAGAGACAGGCAGCGTCTGTAGAGAGACAGCGTCTGTAGAGAGACAGTGTCTGTAGAGAGACAGGCAGCGTCTGTAGAGAGACAGTGTCTGTAGAGAGACAGGCAGCGTCTGTAGAGAGACAGTGTCTGTAGAGAGACAGGCAGCATCTGTAGAGAGACAGTGTCTGTAGAGAGACAGTGTCTGTAGAGCGACAGGCAGTCTCTGTAGAGAGACAGTGTCTGTAGAGCGACAGTGTCTGTAGAGAGACAGTGTCTGTAGAGAGACAGGCAGCGTCTGTAGAGAGACAGGATATGGCATCCAAAGCTGTCGGCCGTAACCATAGTAACCTCACGAAAACCCTAGCAACATACGGTGACTGTAGCATCGTTCGGTAACCATAGCAAGTATCCATAACAACAGCCACTTACCATAGAAACAAGCAGCAACCCTAGCAACGCACAGTTCAACCAACCCCCACAGTACAGGCCTGTTACACAACCTCATCCATCTGACCCACACACACACACACACAATGAAACACACACACACACACACACACACACACACACACACACACACACACACACACACACACACACACACACACACACACACACACACACACAATGAAACACACACACACACACACACGCACACAATGAAACACACACACACACACACACACACACAATGAAACACACACACACACACACACACACAATGAAACACACACACACACAATGAAACACACACACCCACACACACGCACACAATGAAACACACACACACACACACACACACACACACACACACACACACACACACACACACACACACACACACACACCTGCAGTCGTCTCCCGGCGGGGGTTTGTGGGCGTCGGCCTCGTTGTGCGGCAGCGTGATCTGGGGGAGGGGCTTAGGGGCCCGGTCGGCTCCGCCCCCCGCGTCCCCGGGGGGCGGCGTTGGAGACGGTTGCCGTGGCGACGTGACTCGGGTCAGCAGGAGCGTGGCGTGGCGCCGCCCGGCGTCTCCGTGGGCGACGGTCGCCACGGCGACGGTCGCCACGGCGACGGCCAGGAGCAGCAGCAGGAGGCGGGAGGTCATCCCGGTGGTTTGAGGAGGTGTGTTCTCTGAGGTCCTCAGACGACGCTGGAGCGTTACCGTCTCTGTGTCATAGCCATGGCAACCGGCGACGTTCCCGCCCAAAAGGTTGAGGAGGTTGTGTCTCTGTAAACAGCCCCCCCGCTGGGAGGGAGGACGGGGGCTTCCTATTGGCTATCGGTTATAAACAAAGGCGCTCAGCCCAAACGGCAGCGGAACTCTCTCCAACAAACGTCGTTTTTACAAAATACTCCACAGTTTGTGGAGGTGCTCCGAGGTGTAAACAAAGTGCAGACGGAGTCCAGGGGCCCGAGGTGGGGGCCCCCGGGGGCCCGGCGCGAGGCGGGGGGGCAGCGCTGGGAACATTCAGCGCAGGATGTAAACTTTATTCAGGTTCCTTTGTGTTCTTTGAAACGGTTTCTTGTTTGGCACTTCTGTCTGGGGGAGGTCCTCCGTCAGCGGTGGGCTGTAAACACGTCGGCCCTCCAGGAGCGGACCGGAGCGGACCCCCGCTCAGCAGGAGGCTCAGCCTGGTACCATGTAGGAGGAGCTCTGCTCTGGTGCACCTCCTGCAGGGTGAGGAGGAGGAGGAGGAGGAGGTCTATGTACGCGGGGCGCGGTCGCAGGGCCTCTGCTCTGAGCTCAGCGCTGCCCAGCGGAACAGGACGCCGGCGGGGCGCGGGCCGGCTCTGGAGGGGCGGGGCTCCGACCGCACGGCGCGCGTGGAAATATCCCGACTCATCCGTCGATGGGAAGGACACACACCGGAACCGCTGGACCTCGCTGTGGGAGGGGCCTAACGAGATGTGGGAGGGGCCTAACGAGATGTGGGAGGGGCCTAACGAGATGTGGGAGGGGCCTAACGAGATGTGGGATCAGCGCTCTCCTGCACTGATCTGAGGAAGAGTTACTGGTGGAGAACGATCGGTGTACAAAATCCACTTCTTGCACCAAAAGCGTCTGAAGTGTGGAGGCTGTGGTGTGGAGGCTGCGGTGTGGAGGCTGTTGGAGGCTGTGGAGGCTGTGGAGGCTGAGGTGTGGAGGCTGTGGAGGCTGCGGTGTGGAGGCTGTGGAGGCTGCGGTGTGGAGGCTGTGGAGGCTGAAGTGTGGAGGCTGCGGTGTGGAGGCTGAGGTGTGGAGGCTGTGGAGGCTGTGGAGGCTGCGGTGTGGAGGCTGTGGAGGCTGCGGTGTGGAGGCTGTGGAGGCTGCGGTGTGGAGGCTGTGGAGGCTGAAGTGTGGAGGCTGCGGTGTGGAGGCTGAGGTGTGGAGGCTGTGGAGGCTGTGGAGGCTGCGGTGTGGAGGCTGTGGAGGCTGCGGTGTGGAGGCTGTGGAGGCTGAGGTGTGGAGGCTGCGGTGTGGAGGCTGTGGAGGCTGTGGAGGCTGCGGTGTGGAGGCTGTGGAGGCTGTGGAGGCTGCGGTGTGGAGGCTGTGGAGGCTGCGGTGTGGAGGCTGTGGAGGCTGCGGTGTGGAGGCTGTGGAGGCTGCGGTGTGGAGGCTGTGGAGGCTGAAGTGTGGAGGCTGCGGTGTGGAGGCTGAGGTGTGGAGGCTGTGGAGGCTGTGGAGGCTGCGGTGTGGAGGCTGTGGAGGCTGCGGTGTGGAGGCTGTGGAGGCTGCGGTGTGGAGGCTGTGGAGGCTGAGGTGTGGAGGCTGCGGTGTGGAGGCTGTGGAGGCTGTGGAGGCTGCGGTGTGGAGGCTGTGGAGGCTGTGGAGGCTGCGGTGTGGAGGCTGCGGTGGCTGTGGAGGCTGCGGTGGCTGCGGTGTGGAGGCTGCGGTGTGGAGGCTGTGGAGGCTGTGGAGGCTGTGGAGGCTGTGGAGGCTGTGGAGGCTGTGGAGGCTGTGGAGGCTGTGGAGGCTGTGGTGTGGAGGCTGTGGAGGCTGTGGAGGCTGTGGAGGCTGCGGTGTGGAGGCTGTGGAGGCTGCGGTGTGGAGGCTGTGGAGGCTGCGGTGTGGAGGCTGCGGTGTGGAGGCTGTGGAGGCTGCGGTGTGGAGGCTGTGGAGGCTGCGGTGTGGAGGCTGTGGAGGCTGTGGAGGCTGCGGTGTGGAGGCTGTGGAGGCTGCGGTGTGGAGGCTGTGGAGGCTGCGGTGTGGAGGCTGTGGAGGCTGTGGAGGCTGCGGTGTGGAGGCTGCGGTGTGGAGGCTGTGGAGGCTGCGGTGTGGAGGCTGTGGAGGCTGCGGTGTGGAGGCTGTGGAGGCTGTGGAGGCTGCGGTGTGGAGGCTGTGGAGGCTGTGGAGGCTGTGGAGGCTGAGGTGTGTCTCCGTCCCTGAGATGCTTGGCTCGAGGGTTCTCTGGTGGCTCTCATATGGCTTCAGGCTGCTGCTCTGAGGGGTCAGAGGGCGTGGCCCCAGAGAGCCTCGCCTCCCGGGGGGTCCTCCGACGGCCCGGGGCCCTGGGGGGACCTGGGGGGTCTTGGGGGGTCCTGGGGGGACCTGGGGGGTCCTGGGGGGTCCTGGGGGGACCTGGGGGGTCTTGGGGGGACCTGGGGGGACCTGGGGGGACCTGGGGGGTCTTGGGGGGTCCTGGGGGGTCCTGGGGGGTCCTGGGGGGTCTTGGGGGGACCTGGGGGGACCTGGGGGGTCCTGGGGGGTCCTGGGGGGTCTTGGGGGGTCCTGGGGGGTCTTGGGGGGACCTGGGGGGACCTGGGGGGTCTTGGGGGGTCCTGGGGGGACCTGGGGGGTCCTGGGGGGTCTTGGGGGGACCTGGGCCTCAGCTGGTGGCCTGCCAGAGGGAGGGACTCATGTCAGGAGGTCAGCAGGAGGTCAGCAGGAGGTCAGGAGGTCACGCTGATGTGTGGGTCAACCCGGAGGAGGAGAGGCGTCGCCGGGGACGATGGTCGCCGTGGGGACGCTGATGCTTTGGTTTGATTGGAGGAGAAGGGGTCCTTCTAGAAGCTTCTTCTACCGACGACGGCCCTCAGAAACACTGCAACACAGGAGGGGGGGGGGCAGGTCAGAGGTCAGATGGAGGTAAAGGGGCAGTATGGAGGGTGCAGCGCCCCCTAGCGGTGAGGTTACAGATGGGGCTAACTGAACCCCCCCCCGGCCGGCGGCGCAGGAGGCGGAGCTACGGAGGCGGAGCTACGGAGGCGGAGCTACGGAGGAGGAGCTACGGAGGAGGAGCTACGGAGGAGGAGCTACGGAGGCCTGGCAGCCTGTGGACGTAGAGGAGCAGTGAGTCACTATGGCTACTATAGCTCCAACACACACACACACACACACACACACACACACACACACACACACACACACACACACACACACACACACACACACACACACACACACACACACACACACACACACACACACACACACACACACACACACACACACACACACAGGGCCTCAGCTGCCTGGAATTCTGACCTTGATAAAGTGAGAGTCACCATATGGAAAGAGTGTGTGTGTGTGTGTGTGTGTGTGTAAGGTTAGAGAAAGGAAGTGGGTGTGAGAGAGAGAGATGGAGAAAGATGAGCAGAGTGGGCGAGAGAGGCAGAGAGGGAGTGGAGAGAGAGAGAGGCCACAGATGTGCAGTCTTCCTCGGTCCTGTTCAGCCTCCTCTCCTCTCTCCTCTCTCCTCTCTCCTCTCTCCTCTTCTCTCATTTACATTCAGGGCATTAAGCAGACGCTTTTATCCAAAGCCACTTACAATAAGTACATTTGTCATAAGAAGTGAAACAATATATCGCCGTCGGTGCAGTAAAGACGTTCATAGAACCAAGTGCAAGTACTAACAATCGCCAGGCTAACCTCATTCCCCGTACACAGCAGTGATAGCTAGCTACTGCAGATGCTACACAACAGTAGTACATGCTACACAACATGCATGCACAACACAATTAAGTACATGCTACACAATTAAGTACAATGAATGAATACAACCTGCATTAAGTGCATTCATTAAGTGCCAGGACGTACAACAGACAATAGTGCAACGGACAGATAAGGGACTGAATGGCTATGTAGAGTCTGAACTCTGAACAGGTGGGTTTTGAGTCGTTTGTGGAAGCTGGTGAGCGACTCTGCGGTCCTGACATCAGCAGGGAGCTCGTTCCACCGCTGTGGTCCCAGAGAAGACAGCAGAGACCGGGAGTCCAGCCAGGAGCGAGTTGCAGTAGTCCAGGCGGGAGATGACCAGCGCTTGGACTAGAAGCTGAGCTGCTTCCCTTGTGAGGAAGGGCCGTATCCTGCGGATGTTGTAAAGTGCAAATCTGCAGGATCGGTGATGTTGGCGGTGCAGCATAACTGGTTGTCTAATACCACACCAAGGTTTCTGGCAGTTTCTGGCCGACGCTCCGTTGTTCTGACCTCGTATGCGGACTCCTCTGCTGGCAGAGCAGCCGGAGGAGTCGGCATACGACCGAGAGGTCGGAACAATGGAGCGTCGGAGAAATGATATGGACCCGAAGTGAACTGATAGCTGTCTACTGAAAACATCTTTCTCGAATGCCGCCTGAGTTTGTTGTTGCTGGTGACGTAAAGAGGTCAACCGGTGGCTCTACTACCACTAGTTGAAATGGGTACAGCGCCACCTGGCATCGTACCGGGGCATGACACGCTTCGGCCAATGAATCGATTTACTCACCGCCATGTATACGCGGACAATTGCAGTTGTCCAATTGCGGAGCATAGTCGAACTATGGCTTTAATCTGATTAAGCTGTGCATGTAAACATACTGAGTGGCTATGACACCAGCCCAGACCACTAAACGCACGCTGTGTGTTTAGTGGTGTAGGGTATTGGAACCCGAGCGCATTGCTAAACGATTGCTAGCGCTATACTAGCCTGTTGCTAGCTGAAGGCGCTAGCTCTGTGTCGCTGCCGAGTCATTTCCTGTTGTGTCATCTATAAAACCTACCTATCTATAAAGTCTATCTTAAATTAGATTCAACACTAAATCTATAACATCTATAAAATACACTGACCTCTCCATATTCTCTGTGGATGCTCCATCTCTACATCTGTAAATTGTACATCTCTAACTTGTACATCTCTAACTTGTAACTTGTACATCTCTTAACTTGTAACTTGTACGTCTCTAACTGGTACGTCTGTAACTTGTACGTCTCTAACTTGTAGGGTTCTGACTGGTACATCTACAAGGAACTGGTTTCCGCCCTCTCCATAGCACAGAAACAGCACTAGTCAAAGTCACCATCGACTCGTTTCCTCACAAAACTCATCCTCCTTGATCTCACTGCTGCCATCAACACCGTCACCCACACCCTCCTCCTCGACCGTCCAGCCTCCACTGGTATCACCAACGCATCACTCACCTGGTTCACATCTTAGCTCTCTGGTCACACTCACTTTGTACCCTCCCCGTCACAGTGGTGTTCCCCAGGGCTCAGTCCTGGGGCCCCACCTTTTTAGAATTGATCTACTTCCCCCTGGGCTTTATTTTAGGAAACACAACATTAAATTTCCCTGCTATGCAGATGACACCCAGCTCTACATGTCCACCAGGGTTAGGGTTATCCTATCCCATCTCCCTCCGTCTTCCCTCTCTGAATGCTTGGATGAAGGTAAAACATGGTTCTCTCACAACTTCCTCAAACTCAATAGTCAAAAAACAGAAATTCTCATTGTTGGCTCCAAATCCAACCTATCAAAATGTCCCCATTTCCCCCTCACCATCCTCGATGGCACACTTTCTTCTCACCCGGTCTGCTTACTTTCACCTACACACTGTCCATGTCTTCGTCCATCACTCACACCCAACAGCACCTCTCATACACGCCCTGGTCACTTCCCCTATTGACTCTCTGGTCTACCCCACAAGTCTATCCGTAAACTGCAACTGGTCCAGACCTCTGCTGCCCGTATCAGAGAGAGAGAGAGAGAGAGAGAGAGAGAGAGAGAGAGACAGAGACAGAGACAGAGACAGAGACAGACAGACAGACAGACAGACAGAGAGAAGTCACTCTGTCTTGTCCCCCGATGCATAGTTCTAGATGTCATAGCGACGTGGTCGTAACCCACGGCGACAGACAAAGAGACCGAGGTACCAAGACCACCTGCTGGACCAGATGTGACTGAACCCATGTAACTGAAAGTCCCGCCCTCTCTGTGGACTCTAAACCCATGTAACTGAAAGTCCCGCCCTCTCTGTGGACTCTAAACCCATGTGACTGAAAGTCCCGCCCTCTCTGTGGACTCTAAACCCATGTGACTGAAAGTCCCGCCCTCTCTGTGGACTCTAAACCATGTGACTGAAAGTCCCGCCCTCTCTGAACTCTTTAACGTTGGTTTCCTCAACGCGCGTGAGGGCCGTTATGTGTCACACACACACACACACACACACACACACACACACACACACACACACACACACACACACACACACACACACACACACACACACACACACACACTGAGGTAACTGCGCACCTGTCCGCAGCAACGTCGGGGGCTACATGCATTAGCTCCATCATGAATGCTAATGATGCTACATTAGCATTCATGATGACACGGTGTGAGAGAGAGAGAGAGAGAGAGAGAGAGAGGCCCTGGGAGCAGAACCAGAGACTACACGTTACTGCGGCACACACACACACACACACACACACAGGACCTTCACCTGGGAGCTCGTGTTGAACCAGGATGATCGAGAACATTCTCCATTAAATATGAAGTTGGTTTCAGCCCGTTGAGGGACACGCGCCTTCAACAGGCATCTCTCACACACACACACACACACACACACACACACACACACACACACACACACACACACACACACACACACACACACACACACACACACACACACACACACACACACACACACACACACACACACACACACACACACACACACACACAAAATAAAACGCCGCGTAGCGCGAGACAATGCCGACCAGTTCGCCGTCAACCGCGCGACGCACCGACGACCTCGCGGCGGTGCGGTCGACGGCGCGCGTCGTCCTCCTCGGAAGTTGGAGGAGGAAGGAAGCGCGCTCCGTCCCGGAGGGTTCAGACGGTACCTGTAGGTCTCTCTCCCTCTCGCGCTCTCTCTCTCTCTCTCTCTCTCTCTCGCTCTCTCTCCGGGGGGTGGGCAGTCGTTCCGGGGCTGGCGCGCGTGTCGTCTACATGGCTCATTGTAATTCCAGGTACGGAAGAAATCCGGTGGGATCCACCGGGGAAGACCGGGACCGCGTCAGGCGCCTCCGGAAAACCAGACCGACGTACAGAAGCTGCATGGGCACGCGCGCGCGCGTTAAAAAGATCGCGTACGCGGGTCCGCGTGAAGCGCTGCCGGTGAAGCACCAGTCGCTCCTCGTCTGACGCCTGAACCTCCGCGGAGCGCGACGATGTTCTCACAGACCCCCCCTAACCCCCACCCCTCTCATAGGCCCCCCCTCCCCACCGATGGCTTTCAACAAGGTCCGCTGCGCCCCGCGCGCGTGTCATTGATTGGTCGATATGGCACGTGCCCTCGTTTGCATTCGCCAAGCGGCGAGCCAATTGGGCGACGCGCGGGCGTTCTACCGCCCGAGACGCGTTCCCGCTCCCGTCAAACCGTCGAGGAGACGTTCAGCCCGAGTGGCGTCCGATCCGCGGCAGTGCGCGTGGCCATGCGCACGCGTGCGCGCCGGGAACGGGAAGACAAAGGAGGACGCGGCGTGGCGGCGTAATGCGCGTGGCTCTGATTTAGCGACACAACCCGCGCGCGCTGTTGACGGCGGAGGATATTACGCGCGCGCGCGATCGAACCTGCTGCACTGACGGCTCAATCGCTCATGGCCGACAGGGCGTGGAGCCTTTAGGGGCCCGGGGGGGGGGGGGCAATAATGCAGTGTCATCACTTCCCATGACAACCCCCATGGCCCACAATCCTCCGCGTTAATTAGGATTTCGCCGGAGAATTAACAGACGATTCTTGATTGGCCTCTCGCCCCCCCCCCCCCCCCCCCCCCCCCCCCCCCCCCCCCCCCCCCAGCCCACCCCATCCCCCAGCTGTCTTCTTGATTAACAGGAGCCCGTGTGTGTGTGTGTGTGTGTGTGTGTGTGTGTGTGTGTGTGTGTGTGTGGAAAAAAAAAAGCGACCTTATGACGATAAAACAGAGCAGTTCCAGATCAACCAATGAACGCTGGTCAAGTCAAGTCAAATTTTATTTGCATATCAGATTTACATGCGGCTGAGCCGCAACCAAAGTGCTTCACAGAACGTGCAGATACACATTGAAAAAGACCTAAGGCAAAAAAAACGCAAGAAAAGAAAAGGAAGGGTTAAAAGACAATGACTCTAGGAGTTAAAATAAGATAAAATAGAAGAGAATTTAAAGGTAACTAGGGGACACTATTTGCTGGCACTTGAGAAAAGGAACCACTAATCGAAGGCCAGTGAAAAAAGGTGGGTCTTTAACTGGGATTTAAAATATTAAGCGACTGGGCTGCACGGATGTGTAGGGGGAGGCAGCTCCAGAGTCTGGGAGCTGCTACAGCAAAGGCTCTGTCCCCCCTGGTTTGTAGCCTGGTTCTGGTCCTGGTCCTGGTCCTGGTCCTGGGCCTGGTCCTGGTCCTGGTCCTGGTCCTGGGCACTTCCAACAATAGTTAATCAGCTGACCGTAGTGCTCTAGATGGGATGTGGTGGTGGAGAATGTCAGAGAGGGAGGTGGGGGCCAGACCATGGAGGGATTTGACAGTCAGAAGAAGTTTGAAATCAATGCGGTAGCGGATGGGGAGCCAGTGGAGCGATGCGAGGACCGGGGTGATGTGATCGCGCTTTTTTGTACAGGTGAGGAGTCGGGCGGCTGAGTTCTGAACCAACTGCAGGTGGCGGAGGTGGGATTGATCGATGCCAGTGTAGAGAGCATTGCAGTAGTCCAGTTGTGATGTTATGAAGGCATGGATGACTCTCTCTAGGTCTCTCTGGGGCAGGTAGGCTTTGGTCTTGGCTAGGGTTCTCAGGTGGAAAAAGCTTTTTCTAACCACAGCGCTGACCTGCTGCTGGAACTTAAAGGCACTGTCAAAAATCACACCCAGATTTCTGACAGAAGGCCTGATGTTAGAGGCGAGAGAGCCCAGGGCATCGGTGGGTTATAGGTTTTGCCAAGAACAATGGCCTCAGTCTTGCTCTCATTGAGGTTGAGGAAGTTTGCACCCAACCATGCCTTGATGTCAGCCAGACAGTCAAGCAATGGAAGGAGTACAGCCTGCCCATCAACCTTTAGGGGGAGATACAGCTGGACATCGTCGGCAAAGCAGTGGAAGGAGATATTATGTTTGATCATGATTTCCCCTAGGGGTAAAACGTACAGCAAGAATAGAATGGGACCTAGTATAGAGCCTTGAGGGACCCCGCAGGTGAGGGGAGCTACCGACGAGATGGAATCTCCAAGCTGAACAGAGAAGCATCTGTTGGCCAGGTAGGACTGGAAGAACTTCAAGGCTGTGCCTTTGATGCCTACAAGATGCTCTAGCTGAGACAGCAGGATCCTGTGATCCACCGTGTCAAAGGCTGCTGTAAGATCCAAAAGCACCAGGATCACAGGGCTACCTGAGTCAGCGGCAGGTCGTTTAGCACTCTCAGGAGAGCAGTCTCTGTGCTGTGGGCTGTTCTAAAGCCAGACTGGAATTTCTCATAGATGTTGTTGTTAATTAAAAAGGATTGCAGCTGGACATAAGCTTCACGCTCAAGGACTTTAGACAGGAAGGGTAGCTTGGAAATAGGCCTGAAGTTTGAAGTCACGGCATGCTTGAAGGCAGCCGGGACACAACCAGAGGAGAAGATGGTGTTGATCAACAGCAGAAGGATGGGGGCAACTGTGTCAAGGACTGTAGGATCCTTGAGTAGACGGGAGGGTAGGCAGTCAGAGGGGCAGTCGGAGGGCTGCAGATGTCTGCCTTAGAGAGGGAGGACAGGGTAATGGGCTCAAACTGCTGGAGGACAGCTGGCTGGGGGAGGGGGGGTGGGGCGGGGAGTGGGGTGACAGAGGTATCAGAAGGCCTGAGTGCTGCAAAGGGATGGGTCATATCTCCGTCCATCTCAAGGGGGCGGGGAGAGTGCAGGGGCCCGAACCCGGACCCAGGGGCCTGGGCCCAGACCCAGGGGCCCAGACCCAGGGGCCCGGACCCAGGGGCCCGGACCCAGGGGCCCGGACCCAGGGGCCCAGACCCAGGGGCCCGGACCCAGGGGCCTGGACCCAGGGGCCCAGGGGCCCAGACCCAGGGGCCCAGACCCAGGGGCCCGGACCCAGGGGCCCGGACCCAGGGGCCTGGACCCAGGGGCCCAGGGGCCCAGACCCAGGGGCCCGGACCCAGGGGCCCAGGGGCCCAGACCCAGGGGCCTGGACCCAGGGGCCCAGGGGCCCAGACCCAGGGGCCTGGACACAGACCCAGGGGCCCGGACCCAGGGGCCCGGACCCAGGGGCCTGGACCCAGACCCAGGGGCCCGGACCCAGGGGCCCGGACCCAGGGGCCCGGACCCAGGGGCCTGGACCCAGGGGCCTGGACCCAGACCCAGGGGCCCGGACCCAGGGGCCCGGACCCAGGGGCCCGGACCCAGGGGCCTGGACCCAGGGGCCTGGACCCAGACCCAGGGGCCCGGACCCAGGGGCCCGGACCCAGGGGCCCGGACCCAGGGGCCTGGACCCAGGGGCCTGGACCCAGGGGCCTGGACCCAGACCCAGGGGCCCGGACCCAGGGGCCCGGACCCAGGGGCCTGGACCCAGGGGCCTGGACCCAGGGGCCTGGACCCAGACCCAGGGGCCCGGACCCAGGGGCCTGGACCCAGGGGCCTGGACCCAGGGGCCCAGGGGCCCAGACCCAGGGGCCTGGACACAGACCCAGGGGCCCGGACCCAGGGGCCCGGACCCAGGGGCCTGGACCCAGACCCAGGGGCCCGGACCCAGGGGCCCGGACCCAGGGGCCCGGACCCAGGGGCCTGGACCCAGGGGCCTGGACCCGGACCCAGGGGCCTGGACCCAGGGGCCTGGACCCAGACCCAGGGGCCCGGACCCAGGGGCCTGGACCCAGGGGCCCGGACCCAGGGGCCTGGACCCAGGGGCCTGGACCCAGGGGCCTGGACCCAGACCCAGGGGCCCGGACCCAGGGGCCCGGACCCAGGGGCCCGGACCCAGACCCAGGGGCCCGGCCCCGGCTCCCCGGCTCCCCGGCCCCCCGGCCCCATAATATTAATATTTATTATATATCATATTAATATAGATTATATATCATATATATCATATTAATATAGATTATATATCATTAATATAGATTATATATCATATTAATATTAATATTTATTATATATCATTAATATAGATTATATATCATATATATCATATTAATATAGATTATATATCATTAATATAGATTATATATCATATATATCATATTAATATAGATTATATATCATTAATATAGATTATATATCATATATAATATTAATATTTATTATATATCATATTAATATAGATTATATATCATATATATCATATTAATATAGATTATATAACATTAATATAGATTATATATCATATATAATATTAATATTTATTATATATCATATTAATATAGATTATATATCATATATATCATATTAATATAGATTATATATCATATATAATATAAATATTTATTATATATCATATTAATATAGATTATATATCATTAATATAGATTATATATCATATATAATATTAATATTTATTATATATCATTAATATAGATTATATATCATATATATCATATTAATATAGATTATATATCATATATAATATTAATATTATTATATATCATATTAATATAGATTATATATCATTAATATAGATTATATATCATATATAATATTAATATTTATTATATATCATATTAATATAGATTATATATCATATATATCATATTAATATAGATTATATATCATTAATATAGATTATATATCATATATAATATTAATATTTATTATATATCATATTAATATAGATTATATATCATATATATCATATTAATATAGATTATATATCATTAATATAGATTATATATCATATTAATATTAATATTTATTATATATCATTAATATAGATTATATATCATATATATCATATTAATATAGATTATATATCATTAATATAGATTATATATCATATATATCATATTAATATAGATTATATATCATTAATATAGATTATATATCATATATAATATTAATATTTATTATATATCATATTAATATAGATTATATATCATATATATCATATTAATATAGATTATATATCATTAATATAGATTATATATCATATATAATATTAATATTTATTATATATCATATTAATATAGATTATATATCATATATATCATATTAATATAGATTATATATCATATATAATATAAATATTTATTATATATCATATTAATATAGATTATATATCATTAATATAGATTATATATCATATATAATATTAATATTTATTATATATCATTAATATAGATTATATATCATATATATCATATTAATATAGATTATATATCATATATAATATTAATATTATTATATATCATATTAATATAGATTATATATCATTAATATAGATTATATATCATATATAATATTAATATTTATTATATATCATATTAATATAGATTATATATCATATATATCATATTAATATAGATTATATATCATTAATATAGATTATATATCATATATAATATTAATATTTATTATATATCATATTAATATAGATTATATATCATATATATCATATTAATATAGATTATATATCATTAATATAGATTATATATCATATATAATATTAATATTTATTATATATCATATTAATATAGATTATATATCATTAATATAGATTATATATCATATATAATATTAATATTTATTATATATCATATTAATATAGATTATATATCATATATATCATATTAATATAGATTATATATCATTAATATAGATTATATATCATATATAATATAAATATTTATTATATATCATATTAATATAGATTATATATCATTAATATAGATTATATATCATATATAATATTAATATTTATTATATATCATTAATATAGATTATATATCATATATATCATATTAATATAGATTATATATCATATATAATATTAATATTATTATATATCATATTAATATAGATTATATATCATTAATATAGATTATATATCATATATAATATTAATATTTATTATATATCATATTAATATAGATTATATATCATATATATCATATTAATATAGATTATATATCATTAATATAGATTATATATCATATATAATATTAATATTTATTATATATCATATTAATATAGATTATATATCATATATATCATATTAATATAGATTATATATCATTAATATAGATTATATATCATATATAATATTAATATTTATTATATATCATATTAATATAGATTATATATCATTAATATAGATTATATATCATATATAATATTAATATTTATTATATATCATATTAATATAGATTATATATCATATATATCATATTAATATAGATTATATATCATTAATATAGATTATATATCATATATAATATTAATATTTATTATATATCATATTAATATAGATTATATATCATATATATCATATTAATCTAGATTATATATCATTAATATAGATTATATATCATATATATCATATTAATATAGATTATATATCATTAATATAGATTATATATCATATATAATATTAATATTTATTATATATCATATTAATATAGATTATATATCATATATATCATATTAATATAGATTATATATCATTAATATAGATTATATATCATATATAATATTAATATTTATTATATATCATATTAATATAGATTATATATCATTAATATAGATTATATATCATATTCATATTTATTATATATCATATTAATATAGATTATATATCATATATATCATATTAATATAGATTATATATCATTAATATAGATTATATATCATATTAATATAGATTATATATCATATATATCATATTAATATAGATTATATATCATTAATATAGATTATATATCATATATAATATTAATATTTATTATATATCATATTAATATAGATTATATATCATATTAATATAGATTATATATCATTAATATAGATTATATATCATATATAATATTAATATTTATTATATATCATATTAATATAGATTATATATCATTAATATAGATTATATATCATATATAATATTACTATTTATTATATATCATATTAATATAGATTATATATCATATATATCATATTAATATAGATTATATATCATATATAATATTAATATTTATTATATATGATATATAATATAGATTATATATCATATTAATATAGATTATATATCATATTAATATATCATATACATATATAATATTATATATCATATATATAATATTAATATATCATATTAATATAGAAAATATATAATATTAACAAGGCGGACGTCCTGACAGCAGAAAGCAACTCTGAGAAGAGTTCTACCCCGTCTCTACGGTAACACACACACACACACACACACACACACACACACACACACACACACACACACACACACACACACACACACACACACACACACACACACACACACACACACACACACACACACACACACACACACACACACACACACACACACAAAAACCATGAAGGAACATGGAAGCCAAATCTTCTGAAAAGTAATTCTTTTAATAATATTTTACAATCCTTTATTCATTTTATGTCATTATTTACTTTGTTTTTTCCTCCAGGGACACTTCACAAGTGTCATTTTTCCATGTTGTCATGACGACAACAAACAAAAAAACAAAAAGGAGAGGTTGAGAAACGGGGTTCTACGGGCGGTCTGCGTGGTTCATCTGAACGAGCCTACAGACCGAGGAGGACCTGGGCTCTTAAAGGCCGTAGAAGCGGCTCGTAGACGAACTGTACCACGAGTACAAAGAGAAGACGGCCTAACGTCTGCTCCAACAACGGAGGAATCACTTTACAAAAGACATGAAATGAAAAGGCCGTTGGAACACAAGCTGGGGTAGGAGGGGGGGGGGGGGTTCTGGGGTGGGGGGGGGGGTCTGTGGTGGGGGTCAGTGGGGGGGGGGGGGGGGTCTGTGGTTGGGGTCAGTGGTGGGGTGGGGGGGGGGGGTCTGTGGTGGGGTGGGGTGGGGGGTCAGTGGTGGGGTGGGGGGGGGGTCTGTGGTTCTGTGCTGTAGTGACAGCAACTGCTGGTACATTTCCTCATTTATTGTTAACCACTTCCTGAGAACGAAGGAAACATGGACCTGGAGTAACATGGAGGGAGGGGGGGAGGGGGGAGGGGGGAGAGGGAGAGGGGGGAGGGGGGGAGGGGGGAGGGGGAGGTACAAAGGGAGACAGGAGGGAGAGAGCTACAGAGCAGAAGGTATATTGGCAAAACGTTCTCATGATTCTGTTTGTCAAAGGAGGATCAGAAGTGGGCTTTACTTTAGAGTCCCTGTAGTGTGTGTGTGTGTGTGTGTGTGTGTGTGTGTGTGTGTGTGTGTGTGTGTGAGAGTAAAGTAATGTACAACAGGTTGACGTGGCAACGGATGTGACAGTTGTGACGTCGGGCAGGAACTGTAGGGAGCGGGGGCGGGGCTTATCTGAGTGATCTGAACAGGTTTCTGGATGATTGGCAGTTAGATTTACACGCTTCCCCCTACAGGAAGCCACGGGGGGATCTCATTGGCTCCTCCTACCGAGGGGCGTGTCCTCAGTGGGGGGGGGGGGGGGGTCAGTGGGGGGGTCAGCGGGGGCTAAGGCCTCGTGACGCCCCCCCCCCCAACTGAGCCTCTGGTGGAGCAGCAGTAGAATCAGTGCAATAAGACTGCGCCCTATTGGCCGGTCGATAGCAGGGAGAGACGCCCTATTGGCCGGTCCAGCAGGGAGAGACGCCCTATTGGCCGCGCTGCGTCGGCCCTTTGGAGGGTAGCACCTGGGGGGGGGCCGGGGGGGGGCCCCACCGGGCCCTCTGAAGGAACCTAAGGAACCTAGCTGAAGGAACCTAAGGAACCTAAGGAACCTAGCTGAAGGAACCTAAGGAACCTAGCTGAAGGAACCTAAGGAACCTAGCTGAAGGAACCTAAGGAACCTAAGGAACCTAGCTGAAGGAACCTAAGGAACCTAGCTGAAGGAACCTAAGGAACCTAGCTGAAGGAACCTAAGGAACCTAGCTGAAGGAACCTAGCTGAAGGAACCTAAGGAACCTAGCTGAAGGAACCTAGCTGAAGGAACCTAAGGAACCTAGCTGAAGGAACCTAGCTGAAGGAACCTAAGGAACCTAGCTGAAGGAACCTAAGGAACCTAGCTGAAGGAACCTAGCTGAAGGAACCTAAGGAACCTAGCTGAAGGAACCTAAGGAACCTAAGGAACCTAGCTGAAGGAACCTAAGGAACCTAGCTGAAGGAACCTAAGGAACCTAGCTGAAGGAACCTAGCTGAAGGAACCTAAGGAACCTAGCTGAAGGAAGGTTCAGGTGAGGAGGGGGAGGAGCTATGGACCATTGGACCGCCGTGCCGCCAGTCAAGCGAAGGGGGCGGGGCTACGGCACGGTGACCAATCATCTTTGGTTCTGAAGGGGGGGGGGAACGAGCCAGACTAGCAAATCAAAGTCCAATAGAGGAGCAGGAGGAGGAGCAGGAGGAGGAGGAGCAGGAGGAGGAGGAGGAGCAGGAGGAGGAGGAGGAGCAGGAGGAGTCGTAGAGTTTTTCCAGAGGGTATAAAAAGGTCAAACAGGAGGGGGGGGGGGGGGAGGGGCTCCGTCCAGGAATGTCAGCGTAAGTCCCTCCTGTGTTCTTCTGTTCCCCAGGACCAGGACCAGGACCAGGACCAGGACCGGGACCAGGACCGGGACCAGGACCGGGACCAGGACCAGGACCGGGACGGGACCAGGACCGGGACCAGCACCAGGACCAGGACCGGGACCGGGACCGGGACCGGGACCAGGACCAGGACCAGAGGACCAGGACCGGGACCATGACCAGAGGACCGGGACCAGGACCAGGACCAGCACCAGGACCAGGACCGGGACCAGCACCAGGACCAGGACCGGGACCAGCACCAGGACCAGGACCAGCACCGGGACCGGGAGCGGGTCTCACTGGAGGTCCCG